>NC_068394.1:11546914-11701914 GCF_023724105.1 Carassius gibelio
TAAAGAGTCAAATGACAGAAATCAAATGACAGTTCTGTCAAATGACAGAAATCACAACAAAAGAACACACATTGACATGTACCCTCCTTTGTCTCCCATTTTTTTCTCATTTACGACCATCAAATGCATCACTTTGATTAGGAGCCAGTGAAACAGCTAATTTAGAGTAATTTTCAGCTGAATGGAATTGAGTTCTGCCATGTAAAAATGGCTATTTGTCATAAATGTTCTGTGCATTAAACGAGATAAATATGAATTTCATTTGAAGATCTGTAAATTACTCTACATTAAAAAAAAAAAAAAAAAAAAAAAAAACACATTCGAATTGTACCTTTGAGTGCTAAACCTGGAATTGAAGCTCAAGATACCTCACTCAAATCACGCTATATTTACAAATACATACAAAGCATATGTGGCCTAATAAAACTGTCTTTCTCTAAACAGGTCTGCATCATGAATCATGGAATATTTCTAAAAACAGAAGACGCAGTGAGACTACTGAGAGGACTTCAGCGCACACCGGCCACTTTTCCATTATGCTTACACTGTAGATATGCTGCTGTCCTTAACTGACATTGAATGGACTAAATATAGCCACCACTGGCATCCAAATTATAGTGGGCCGTGAGAGTGGAGGTTGGTGATAGATACAACACATCAGTAAGGGTGTCAGTATCTTTTGTAATAAGTCATAAGGGTGGCTGAGCAGGGGGAGTTGAAGACAGAAACTCCTTATCACACATCTACCGCTCTCTCCTTGTCTCAGTCCCCAAAAACCGAGGTGCTCCAAGGTTATCAAGTGACACTCTGGGAATATTAATCCATTTTCAAAACTAAAAATCAAACTTTACCATCCCAAACAATCCAAAGAGAAGTTTTATATGAGAAAAGAACATTATACATAAAGCCATTCAGATTCAGCCAGAGCATGATTTTGAACCAGGCTTAAGAGTGCTATAAAACACGTGGACCCTCAGCAATGTATGTGGTGACAAGTGTAATCTAATAACACATTTCTTGGACTAAATATATTAGCTGACATAAAATGCAGTATTTTATGGCAAAATTGTGTTGCACTTTAATAAATTTAATAGACAATGAATAGAGATTTCATGAATGATTTATGCATTTCATTAATGACAACTTTCATTAGCAAGGACACTTTAAACTGATTAAATGGCAGTAAATATGTTTATAACGCTACAAAAGATCAAGGCATCCTGATAGAAAATGTGTTTTTCACAAAAATATTAAGCAGCACAACTGTTTTTAACATTGATAATAATACATGTTTGTTGAGCAGCAAAACAGCATATTAGAATGATTTCTGAAGGATCGTGTGACACTGAAGATTGGAGCAGTATATACAGAATATAGAATATATTCAAATAGAAAACAGGTATTTTAAATTGTGATAATATTTGAATAATATTACTGTTTTTACCGTATTTTGATCAAATAAATGCAGCGTTGCTGAGCATAAGATACTTTTTTTGTTCAAAAATAATAATAATACTGACTCCAATTTTCATTGCAGTGTATATTTTGTAGTTCGGCATCTCAACAAATTTAAAAAATGCATTTGCGAAAAGTTGAATGGCTGTCAAGCCTTGAAGCCAGAAAGACAGAAAGCAGACAGACAGACAGATCTGCACAACCAATGCATGCCCAAAACATCAAACAAGTCTGGCAATGTATATACAGATGAGAAAAGGAATCAATGGCTTCACAATACATACAGTATGAGGAGGATATCATTAAGGCTTATTAAATCTTAATAGTAGATCACACACAACACATCGTCTCAGCAAATCCCATATTTTTTCCACCAGCACAACATTGTGAATCACAAAACAGCTTCTAAACAGTTTCTTATTCAACTCACCAATTAACACCAAAGTCGATTCTGTCCCAACCCCTTTATGAAACAGCTCACAGAAGGCACGTATCTTTAATTTCCGGGCAGCTGTTTTCGATTCGGTTGTGTGTTTCATATTAAGTGCTACTAGAATTTGTTATCTTGAATGTTGGAGTCATCAGAGGTGGAAAGTGACAACACAGTCTGCTCTCATGCACACAGACTATCTCTCAATCTATTGCTTTCTGCAATTTCAGTCGAATCACAAAACAAAATGCAAATGAATGTGACATACAGCTGCCTTTTTTGTTTGTTTATTAAAAATGTTTAAGTTAAAAATTATTTATAAGTTATCCCAGTTATTTATAAGTTATTTCAGGGTCTGCTCAAGCATTTGCAAGAGCAAACACATTAGCTTATCACTAGACGTACAAATAATAACTGAGGCTTTATACTGATCCGAACATTCAGCCACTGACTACAAAAACATCCCAGAACCAAGAGTACCAGACATAGGAACTGAAGTTATCACGGAACAAGTTCATTTGAGCCTTTTAGTAAACAAAATGTAGCAGATGATTTCTGTTGTTTCCCAAAGCAAATCCATCTCCTGAACCCCTTTACATAGGAAATTGCCAGCACTCAGCGACAACAGCTGGTGCGTGACAGAGATTGATTGGAGTGCGGTCGTATCTGTCATCGTCAGCATGTTTTCACTCTCTAGCACCTAGACTTTTTTTTTTTTTTTCAATCACTTTGTGATTTTACGTTTGCACACCAAGGACGTTCTGGAAATAGACCATCAGTGTCTGCGCTGACCCATTTGTGGAAAACCACAGTATACACAATACACTTCCAAAGCAGAGGGACCTTTAAGGTTTGCTGCAGTTAAATATTTCAAGAGCTCATCTGGTCTTGCGGGCATGGGTTAGGTGGTCAGATAATTTCTTATCCTCCTTGTGACACTCCTTATTACCGTTCCTAACAAAAGGATGAAAGTGCTGTGGTTCCCTGCATAAGACACATGGGAGCACCACAGTATATATTGAGCTAATTTTCAGGTTACTTCCAGATGTAAAATAAAATTTGATTAAAATACAATTTTAGATTAATCACTTTTTTTTTAGATAACATTTATTTATTTCATATGATTAATGAGGCAACATGTTACATTACTGTAATGACTGATCAATTACTGCAAGAAAATGCAAAGCAGACAGCTTAAGCCCTGTAATGCATTTATTATAAAGATAAACCACCTTCCCAACATGTCTGCTTGTTGTACTGTATTCCTGGCCCTAATTTGTGGCAATGTTTGAACACTATCAGTTGACTTCAGGGACATTATGAGTCAGTAGATTCATTATGAGTCAGTTCTGCTAATGAGCACTTGCTCTTGCAGCATGAAATGAATTCTTATGGTTCAATGTAGAAATAGCAATTTCGGTCCAGTCTAGGTATACCTAGACCATGATTTCTACCAAGGGAGACTGACCGCAATTTCTACCGAGGGGGACAAAATACTTCACCCACCCCAATATCTCAAATGAAAGAAAAAATGAAATAAAATTAATTAGATAATAAAATACATAAAGTATGGACAAACATACTGCCAATCAGTTCACTTCTGAAATTTAAGATAAAAATCAAATCAAATGCATAATGGAATTCACTAGATATTTGATATTTTTGGACCAGTAACTGTATATTAAATACAGGGTGATGTTGGCGCAGTTGATAAGACACACGCCTTTGTTGTGAGAGACCCGGGTTCGAATCCACTGTGAGACACCAGTGTGTCCCTGAGCAAGACACTTAACCCCTAGTTGCTCCAGAGGTATGCGACCTCTGACATATATAGCAATTGTAAGTCGCTTATATATAGCTATAGTCTGTTTCGACTTCTGTAAAAATTAGAAAAAGAAGAACACAATCACAGATTTTAACCGGCTAACTGCTGAGGTAATCAATTATTTCTATGAGGGGCTGAGATGAATTACTAGATGAATCTGAAACCACCTGATAAAAGGGTATGCTAAAATGGGAAGTTAAGAGAGGGAATGAGGAAAAATACAAAGCAAAAGTTGGCTAGCCAACCTGACACTGCTCAGACAGTTGAGCTGAACAGATAAACTTTGTTCCTTTCAGCTGAGTCACCAATATGATTGACAGCTCAGGAAACTAATGTAAGAATGGGCCTTGTATTGGGCTGAGTTTTACATAATTGAGCACAGACCCTTTCCCTAACCCTTTACCATAGGAGATGAGGCATATATCTATATCAATCATGTACGGACCCTCAGCATCTTCAGGGGAAAAAAGAATGTGATGAATGTGTTGTCCAAGGGTGACTTACGTTATGTGCGGCTCTCCAAAACAACCAGAGAGTGGAGATTGAATACTCTAAAACAGGACAGTGTCACAACCTATGTGTGAAATGGCATTTCAGAGTGCAGAATGCTCATTATAGTGCATGATCTTGCATTGAGGTTTGCAATTGCTGGCTGAATGATCACCAGATTCAGAGTTTTCGTTCTAAGATCTGATTAACATCTTATGTGAAAATGGCACATGTATTTCAGCGCTCAAATTAACTGGTACAGTACTGAAATAGCAATGTTTTTGTAATATAGGCTTTAAAAAAAAATTAAGAGTGAACTAAAGTTATTCTTTTCAGCAAATCTTACTGAATTCAAATGATTACATAGTTTTGAACTATGCTTTAGGATTTAGGTTGTATTTCATTGTAGATTAATTACTACTTTTATGTAAAAGTTTTTTTTTTTTTTTTTTTTTGTTTACTTGGTTAAAGATTTGCTCATTCAATTTAAAGGGGTCATGAACTGGCTTTTTTATTATTTCATACTGTTGTCTGAGGTCCGCTTATGACGTTAGTGTGTTTTTTACATTCAGAAACATCAAAATCAATAAGTAATAGGCTATTTTCAACCCTGGTTTTGAAACATTTGGTTTTTATGGGAATGTCGCATATATAACTTGGAAGTTAACGCCCACTGCTATGATTTAATACCGATTTGCATAGTAAACTAACTTTCTGTGTTTCTGTTTGACAAGCTACGTCGTTCATAGCTGGAGCAAGTATAATCAGCACATATCAAGCAATCTCTAACAAAGCAATAGTGACAGTACAAATATTTTTTACTCACATAAATGCCCTGCGTCATTCCTGTTGGGTCCAATATAGAAGGCACAGCATTGCTTTTTAATCTCAGTCTGTCTGCTAATCCAGTGTCGACCTGTGTCTTGTTTACAAAGGAATCCGCAAGCGAAATGACGTGAACAAACGCTTCATGTTTTACTCACATGAGCTGAAACTTTATTAAAAATAAATAAAAGGAAAACAACCAAGAAAACCAGATAAGACTTCTGTAATTTATCACTCTAAGGCTCATATGCGACTTGTTTACACCAAACAAAATCCAATATTTGAGTCATGTTTATTTCTGCTTTCAGACAGTTTTGTGATTTCATCATGGAGGCAATTTTTCTTCACCACTATCAAATGATGACACTTTCAGTGCATGTTCTGGTTTATTCTGCAGTCTTGAGGAGGCGGTTACCCAGGGTGACGCTTTCCATTAAACTGCCATGTGAAGGGTTAGGGCAATCTTCAGAGAAGCCATGTAGCATGGAAGACAAATTCAGCTTTAACATCACTTTTTCATGTTCCTTTGAAGAGCTGCCCTTTGCTTCCATGTGAATCTCTTCAATACAATATTACATTTTCTATGCAGTAGGGAAAAAGTATAAAAAAAAAAAACAGGTGGAAAAAGAAAAGAAAGTGTTACACATGGTTTAATATGGTGAAATGCCGCATTACAATCATTTGAAAGAGGTGTTACAATTTCTGAGCAGATTTCACAGCTACAACAAAGCAATTATAATAAGGGATCTCACCATCAGGAGGAACCTCAGGGGGTGAGCCTGCCTTATTATCAATGTGAAAATGGAAACACAGACTCACCATTTTTGCTGCCTGTTTACCAAACAAAACTATCTCTGAAATTGTCCCGTTATATTAAATAACCTTGGTCATTGATTTTTTGTTTTATTTTATGTTTTATAATCCATGCTGACCACAAAAAAAAAAAAAAAAAATCAGATCAACGAATGGTATTTTTCCCCCATATATTAAAGTACTTTTTCTTATGCCAGCTTAATGTACAGAGACAAAAATACACTGCATGGCCATAACACAAAGAAAGGTAAATAAAGACATGCTTTACTGAGTCTGGTCAAGAAGCGCTTGACTGATCTGCAGAAAGCCCAGACCTGAACCCCATTGAACACCTTTTAAATGAACGGGAAGAAAGGGGAACCTGATTGAAATCAGCCATTACTTAATTCTGTTTGATAACACTTGTTGAATGATGCACATAACTCAGTTTAGTATAACTTTGATTCTTTACTGGAGAACTCAATATACTAATCACATGTAGTTTTTAGACCAATCACTTCCGTACGTGTCTTTACGTCCTCACTACGGAGTACCCAAAAGTTAAATTGTGATTCATATATAACTAAGAACATATAATCAATGTTCTACATCCCCTTTCTTTAGTAATCTCTCATCAGCTTATAACAACAAATATCCACATCAACTCAAAATCAAAGAATGTATAACCAAATATGCTATTGGCACTTAAAGTGTCACATTTTATGAACAAACAAATTTCAGAACATTTTACTCCAAATGTTTTAACAGTCTCTTAGTAGGTCACTAGATATACTTTGGATTTGGTTTCGAGATTGTGCCTGAGCAAGTCACATAAAGTATTTTTTTCTGTTTCTTTGGCAGTGTCAGTGTCAGTAGCAGTGCACTAGGGTCATCGAAAAGGAAACTTTGATATTTTCCTGGTGTACAAACTTTTGAATGTTCTGCTGGGTTGTATTCATCATTTTGTTTGGCAAAGTATCAATGACTGGTAAGATGTGTCTACGATTCCTTCTATAATCCCTGCCCTCTGATTCCACCAAATACGATCTTGGTTCCTTGCAGATGTCTTTGATGATTCTCACTTTTTTTGTACCCTTGAGGTATTTGTAACCTGACTACTTCACCTTTGAAAAGAGGACGGAGTGGCTTGCTGCTTTTGTCACAATACCGCTTCTGATGATGACACTCCTGTGCAAGTCGATTTCTGACCATGACATGGCTTTTGGTGGAAGGGACTAGCAACTTTCTGTTAATTTGGAGTGTTGTCCGTGTTTGTCTTGACAGAAGTCTTTCTGCTGGTGACCCGAGAATTCCATCACGAGGTATGTTTCTCAAATTTAGTAGATTTAGGAAGACATCTGTTCTGTCTCGCTTCGTTTTTCCATCAACTCTTTTGCACTTCGCAACGCTCGTTCTGCTAATCCGTTGGATTGCGGATATTCCGGGCTGCTTGTTACATAAATGAACTAGATGTCCTCCTTCCCCACGGTGTCTGTCACTTCATGAACCACATTCCCCACGACCTCTGTCTAATCATTGCACTCAGTTGTCACTGGTCAGTAATCATTGCACTCAATTACCCATTAGCGTTTGTCATCTCCCTGTGTATTTATACCCTGTCTGTCTTAGTATGTGGCACGGAGTCCTTGTTTGTTTATCACGTCCGTTTCAAGTCTTGTTCTCGCCTTGTCTCCTTGTCAAGTTTATGTTGTCTGGATTGATCTTTGGTTTTGACCCCTGCATGGACAGTTTACTTTCTGGATTACCCCCAATAAATGACATACTCGCACTTGGATCTCTCTCCGTGTGTTCCTGTATCCCGGCCGTGACAGCAAGAGTCTTTGTGTGCAGATCTGTTAGTTCGTGGATTTGACACAATTCTATTGCTGTGGCTAGTGTTAACTCACTGTTTGTTACAAATTGGGTGTAGTGCTAAACGTAAAACAAAGTGCAAGAGGAGGATCTGGAATAAATAAGGAGTTTACTGACGACGAAGGAGAATACAGACAATATACTAGATAACATTCAGCATTAACATACAGATGCACATTCAGGTAAGGTTACAATACTTTTACACATACAAACAATCACCGATGAGGGATAACTCAACAGATCAGGTATTTAAACACAGGAGGTAATGAGGAAACTGGAGACAGGTGGGGAATAATCAATTAACCAAAACTAGAACAGGAAGACCAAAAAAGGAAACAGAAAGTTCCTAAACGTGACATTGTCTCTCAATAGAATTTTTCTCATATACCATCGTTGGTCACGCCACACACGAGTCTGTCCCTTATGAGTTAATCTGTTAGATCACCAAATCTGCACGTCTTTGCTTTGTTCCTTAAATCACTCAAGTATGCTTCTATGGTTTCACCGGGTTTTTGGTTTCTCATATTGAACTTGTGGCGTTCCATAGTTACATTTCTTTGTGGGTTGCATAACTCATGGAATTTACGTTTTATACATTCCGGGTTCTCTCTGGTTTCAGCCTCCGCGATCATTCGTCGTTGCTCTCCTTCCCCCGCATATGCAGCTGGTGCATACACAAACGCGCGCTCCCGCTCGATGGCTTCTGAGCCGGCCAAGTTAAGGAGAATAAATGCCTGCATCCTGGCATCTTTGTCTGAGTGAGCAGCTGCTATAAATATATCGTATTCTTGCTCGAATACGTGCCAGTTCTCACTAATGTTGCCATCAAACACTAGAGGTTCGGGTCTTCAGAAGCCTTTCCGCCATTTCCGACGTGGTATCCGAAACAAGTTTATTTTCAATGAAACTTGACTTTCTTCAAAGGGGTTCTCTTTTCCACTAACCACCTTCTGACACCATGTTGAATGATGGACACATAACTCAGTTTAGTATAGCTTTGATTCTTTACTGGAGAACTCAATATACTAATCACATGTAGTTTTTTAGACCAATCACTTCCGTACGTGTCTTTACGTCCTCACTACGGAGTACCCTAAAGTACAATTGCGATTCATATATAACTAAGAACATATAATAAATGTTCTACAACACTACTGTACCTACATAATGTCAGAGTTCACCTTTAATATTTAGTTTTCAGGTAGGATCATAATTGTTTACCTGCAACCAATTCTGAGCACACAAAGTACATTTCTACAAGTGGCATGCTTCAGGCGATCTTACACCAGGGCTACTAAATTATCTTCAGGGAATAAATAATCAAAAACTGCATTCCAGCAAAAATTCCAGTCAGCATAATCAAAGATTTATTGGCATGTTGAGAATTTACAGTAGGCTATAATTAACAAAAGTATTTAGAACGTTAAGTAAAGAGATCGAAATTAAGAAAAATAATCATATAAACTTATATAAAAATATAACTACTAATAAAAAGAATAATAATAAGAAAAGTATGAAAAGCATTGTCAAAATAGTCCATCTGCCATCAGTGTTTCAACTGTAATGTTATGAAGTTATGAGAATACTGTTTGTGGAGAGATTAAGTGGAGACTGTTGACAAAGGAATGGTTGAAACACTGATGGCAGATGGACTATTCTGATGACGTCTTTCATATTTTTCTGGACTTTGACAGTGTAACTTACTTGGCAGTCTATGGGACAGTCACAAGCCTCGCAGTTTTCATCCAAAATATCTTAAAGGGGGGGGGGTGAAATGCTATTTCATGCATACTGAGTTTTTTACACTGTTAAAGAGTTGGATTCCCATGCTAAACATGGACAAAGTTTCAAAAATTAAGTTGTACGTTTGAAGGAGTATTTCTGTTCCAAAAATACTCCTTCCGGTTTGTCACAAGTTTCGGAAAGTTTTTTTCGAGTATGGCTCTGTGTGACGTTAGATGGAGTGGAATTTCCGTATATGGGTCCTGAGGGCACGTTTGCCGGAAGAGCGCGCACTCCCGTATAGCAGAGCAGAGAGAGTACAGACATTAACTGATCAGAGCGAGAGCGTCGCAAAATGTCACAAAAGGAGTGTGTTTTTGGTTGCCAGGGCAAGACAACCCTGCACAGATTACCAAAGAAAAAACAGCATTAAGGGACCAGTGGATGGAGTTTATTTTTACAGAGCATCAACGGAGTTGTGCAAGTGTTTGTGTTTGTTCCCCTGCATTTCGAAGATGCTTGTTTTACAAACAAAGCCCAGTTTGACGACGGATGTGCGTATCGTTTATTTCTTAAGGATGATGCAATCCCAACGAAAAAGGGTCACGATTGTGTGTTGGAACTGCAGGCGGTGAGTAAAACTGCTTCAAATATCTCTGCCTTCTTGTTAGTGCGTCCGCCTCCCATCGGAGACCCGGGTTCGAGCCCCGCTCGGAGCGAGTCCTTGCTGCTGCTGCTCTCGTTCAGTTTCAGCCTTCACAGCTGTCACAGCTTCCAAACGCTCTCAACACAACTGGCGCTCGTGATTCTTTAGCTCCGCCCACACGTCACGCCTCCAGGCGCCCAGGAGCATTTCACCCCCCCTTTAAATTGTGTTGCGAAGACAAACCAAGCTGTTACGGGTTTGGAACGACATTGGGGTAAGTGATTACTGACAACATTTTCATTTTGGGGTGGAGTATCCCTTGGAGTATCCCTCCATCTCTGATAATCCCGGGATGCTATGATCATGCAGGTTTGTTTATGCATTAAACTCATGGCCACGAGAAAAATGTGTCTTTCACTCAACATAGCATCTCGAGGCCATGACATAAGTATGTCGTTACCTCGACAAAATTATATCATGGCCATGACATAATATCAAGTCCCTAGGAGTTAATATGACGTTCCCACAAATTAATCTCATGGCCATGATATATTATCACATTCCCTCAAGTTATTACGTTGTGGCCATGACAAAACGAAGTGAACTGACCATGTCAGCTCCCGGGCACCGTAGATCCTTACACTACACTGCCTGTTATCACTTTAGCAGCTTTTATAAATGATTTGATCCTAGAATCACAGCTATTTCAAACCCCATCATTTGTTTTCTCATCATGCTGTATTAGCCTATACTGTATTTTATATGCTAGCCTATTTAATTTCCTACAATGATTGCCGGTATTTCTTTTAATTGATCTTAAAAGTCCTCTTGTAGTGAATCGATGCATTTCTGTAAGAAAAATATCCATTTGTAAAGTGTGATAATAACTTTAATGTAGCTTGTACCAACAGTTGTTCATAGAAACAGCTGCAGGCGGATGACGTATGAGGTCGGTATGACAGTATATGCACAGTGATTGAATACAATGACAGGGAATGAATAAATGATCCCCGAGGAGCAGTTCAAACTGACTATGTAATCTAAAGAGCAGAAGGTTTACTGATTTCAACAGTGATAGTGAGGGTTTAGATGGATTTATCTCTGGTTGTAGTTCCATTAGAGGTCACTTTAAAATCAAATTAGCAGTATTTGATATGGACAGAACAATAAAATGAATAATGGCTTAGTTAGCACTCAAAAAGCCACAGCTCACAAACCAACATCTTAACAACTACAAGATAACAGCAGATACAGGTGGGGCAGGGGGCAATGATCAGTTACGCTACTGCTGATGAGGCAGATGCAAACAAGAGGATGAATGTGCTGTGAAAGAGGTTATTGATTTAGCCCATCTTGAGAGACCTTTCTTCACAGAAATATTGACCAGTTCTGCCAGACTCAGAGTGGGGAGGAGGGGGCCTTTAAAGAGCAATAACCACTTTTTTCATGAGATCCACTTTGATTCTGATAAAGTCAAAAAAAAAAAAAAATGACTTAATGGTTAGTTTTTGCCCCTATTCTGAAGCAGGAAGTTGGGACAGCCAACATGATTCTGTCAGCATTCACTCAAGTTTTAAGATATTTTGAGAAATGTCTCAGTATTTTATTTTTAATACAGTGGAAGTCAATGGTAACCAAAACTGTTTGGTTACAAACATTCTTCAAAATGTCTTTTATGTTCCAGCAGAAGAGCAAAAGTCAGACAGATTTGGAAGAACATGAGGGTGTGGGGAAGCTTATGTCCGCAATCGAATAACAAAATATTTGTGACGTTTTTCTCCCCTATTGAGAGAAACATTTGTGGCGTTTTTCTCTCTCTTTAATCTTTTTTTTAATCTCGCAATAAGACTTTTCTTTCATATCTTGCATTTCTGAGTTCATATTGCTCAGTTCTGACTTTTAGGGAATTGAGTTTAAACCTCAAAATTATAAGTCTATTTAAGGGATAAATGTCACAATTCTAAGAAGAAAATTGTAAAAAAAAATTCACAGTTAGGACTTTTTTCTCACAATTACAAAATGTATTGCAGGAAAAAAAGTCTAAATTGTCAGTTTGAGTTTTTCCGTAGGGAAGGAAATCTGTGTCCTGAGGGATTTAAATGATTGTGGGTTGGCGAGTTGGTGACAGGATTGACAAAGTGGTTGTAATTTATATTCCTTAACAGCCGTGCAAAAAAGAGGCATTAGAGTTCATTTCTATTCAACAAGTATTATCTCTGAGTCTGAAATAAGCTGAAATAAGGGGAAGGAACAGGGCTTTATTACTATGAGCAGATAAATAATGCATAGCGGTGCTCTCAGCAGCTCTGAAAATGACAATAAGTTTGTTTCCTCCACACTGAAAGGATCTGACAGGTAAATAAGAGCTGTCGTTAGGTGGTACGGCCAGGTTAATAGAATATATCTGACCTCAGAAGCTTCATATCCTCTCAGAAACTCACAGCCAGACTCAGATTCACATTACAAAAGTTGCCAGGTTTATGACGCGTTAAATATCTAATGAAAATGTTACAATCAATATTTTTTGCTGGAATATATTATGCTCATATGCTATATGATATTTATGCTATATCAGACGTTACCGTATTGATTCCAAACACTACACAACAGTGAAACATTTCATAAAGCTGCTCAAATTTTTCTCTTTAGTCCTTGATTGATACATTTAATCAATTTCCTGAAGTGGGTTTGAAGTATTTTTGAGACACTGTTTTCCAAATGAATGTTGTTCAGTGCTTTGGCGCAATGTATTTTGTTTAAAGCACTATATAAATAAAGGTGATTGATTGATTGATTGATATTTTCTACTGACCTCATGAAAAAAAAAAGTCACAGAAAAGCCTTACATGAGGAAAGGAAAACATCTGCATCAGCTGTCGTGAATGGGAGCTAATTTGCTCCCTCAACCTTTCATTTCCAAATAGCAGAAGCCCCATCATTAAGTCTATTTAACCAAGTCACAGAACCATACAATGAGAAGGAAAATGAACATCAGAATGATCCAAATGCTTTGCTGCCTGTAAATGAAAATGACTACCTTTATTTCACCCTTATGTTTGAGTAACCCTTAACACAAAACAATACGCACACAAATTTACACTAACATTCTGCCTTAGTGTGCATCAGACCGGAAATCATGTGTAAGAAACACTGAAGATGAAACATAAGTGTTGCTGAATCTCCATTACAGACACCAGCCCCACCATAAAAACAAAACAGATGTGTGAATGACTGAATCCTTCCTCTGCTGCCCCATTACTTATGAAAAGAGACACAAGGCAAAATATAAAACTTCCATATTTAAAACTAAAGGGAGGAATCAGCCATCCCTGAAGTGACTTCTTCATTATCCCTCCACGTCTTAATTGAATCACTGTGGCAAACACAATGAAAAGCTCAGACACCTCATTTAATTCCCACTGCTCTCAGAATAGGCCAAATTATCCGAGAGGCCTAACGCTTCACTGGACCGTCTTTGTTTGTTTCTATTTTTAGGTGGCCTAATAAAAGAACTTTAATGGTTTGAATATTAAAATGAATCGCAAAAGTCTGTGTGGCAGCTTAGAGCGTGCATGGGATGAAGGGGGCATCCAAAAAACGAATCCAAAGTTGTCTCTATAAAAGCTGCTCTCTATAAAACACATCGGCCAAAGAAACTAATAAAACCTCCAAATGTAAACACAATAATTTTGACCAGATGACATCTGCACAGGTTGGCTGAATGGATGGTGTTTTATTATATGTGGTAATAAAATATCAAATTACAGTGGACACAGTTTGTGTATGTTCCAGAGAAAGGAGTTTCAATGAAGTCTTGTGTGGCTGGATGCTGTGTCAGGCCTCTGACTGGGACAAACAAATGAAGTCGCTAATGATGTGTCAGAGAGAGAAACGCTGAGTCATTTAATCGACTGGCACAATGAGATCCCAGAGAGATAACAGTGATTAAAAAACTAAGCTGGACTAAAAGGCTCATTACCGGAGGTTTGCAAGTTTATCTGGCCATGGCATAATACTGAATTTACTCATCGAGTGCTTGGTAAAACTTGTTTCTCTATAGTAACTAACCAAAGTCATTCCTCTCATGAATCTTTTGTCATAGAAAAATTAAGACAAGAACACCAACAACAAGAATATTTATAATAGTAATAATAATAATAATAATAATAATAATAATAATAATAATAAAAAAAATAAATAAATAAATAAATAAATATATATATATATATATATATATATATATATATATATATATATATATATATATATATATATATATATATATATATATATATATATATATATATACACACACATTATATTTTCTTAATTGTGTTTTTTATTTCAAAATAATGTAATAGTTGTATTTATATAATTGTCTCTGTGACTGTATAGGGATCTGTGTCATACATTGGATTTGGTTTTTACTCTTGGATTGGCACCTAGTAATCCTATAATAGAGCATAATGCAATAGAAAGGAAAAAAAAAGTTGTATTTATTTATCTTGTGTTATTAACGCTGAAGTTGTTGATACATTTTCAGCAAATGTTTTAACGGACAACTGGGCGTATGATGCAACTTTGATCAGTTGAATGATTTAAATTATTTTTGTTCTTCAATATTAGCCCCAGTGAAAATAAAAACAAGGTCATTAGCAAATCAAGTACCATGGATAAATGAGGATATTCATATATGAAAGAGAAAGTATCAGTGTCTTTTAATAAGACACTGATTAAAGCTGTGAGATCTGCTTATTATTCTAATTTAATTGAAACCAACCATTACAGTACTAGGTTTTTATTTAAAGTTATTAACGATTTGACAAACTTAGTACGTTAGCTAAGCCTAGAATTGCATTGAGTCCTATAGATTGTTGATATTTTATGTAATTTTTTTGTGGACAAGGTCACAAATATAAGGGCTTCAATTTCTTCAATGTGAGGATAATCCAAGTTGTATGGAGGTATTTTTGGATTCCTTTTCACATTACAGCAGGATATTTGTGAGATTGTGCAACAGTTGAAACCTTCTAGTTATTTTAATGATGTGGTTCCGACTGTTTAGACTGTTCAAAGAAATAGTTGGATCTGTAGGTCCTATTTTACTGTCTATAGTGAACAGTTCTCTTGTTTCTGGATGTGTTCTGGAGGAGCTAATGATTGCAACGGTCCAACCGCTCCTGAAGAAGCCTTCATTAGATCTTGCAGTTGAAAGTAATTATAGACCTACCTATCTCTAAACTACCTTTAATTATAAAATAATAGAAAAGGCAGTAGCGAAGCAATGGCTGAAGGTCGTTAATGATAATAATATTTTTGAGAAATTTTAGTTCCGTTTTATAGGAGAGTTACTAATGATTTATTGATGGCAGAGGATGCTGTTGAATCACCCAGACCGTTGCTGGTGAATGTTCAGTTTTAGTTTTATTAGATTTGACTGCAGCTTTTGATACAATTGACCATTCTATTTTAATTAATGTTGAAAACATGGGTCAGGGTATCTGGCACAGTGTTGGATTGGTTTGTGTCTTATTTGTCAAATAGGACATTTTTAGTGTCAGTTGCAGATTAAATATCCCAACGTTCTGAAATTGTATTTGGAGCACCACAGGGATCCCTGTTAGGACTATTTTTTATTTTATTTTATTTTTATTTACATGCTTCCATTAAGTGCTGTAATCTGACAACAAAATATACATTTTCACTGTTCTGCAGATGACTTACAGTTATATTTATCACTGAGTTTAATTATCTGAAAAGTCTTGCCCCTGGTTTCACAGACAAGGCTTAAACTAGTCTCAGACTAAAATGCATATTATAGGTGTAATCATATTACACCTCCCTTTTAAATTAGCTTTTTATTTTAGGATTATTTTATTGACAAATAAAGCTTTAAACGGCTTGGCACCTTTGTATTTAGCTGAGCTTCTGAGACGTACGAAACAAGCTGATGTCTTAAATCTTCTTTTAATGAATTGCTGACAGTTCCAAGAAGAAGATATAAAACAAAAGGAATAGGGCATTAGCAGTGAGGGCTCCAAATCTATGGAATAGCTTGCCAGTGGATCTTAGATCATTTGAAAATGTGTTTAATTTTAAATGTTGCTTGAAATCATACCTATATAAATGTGCTTTTAATGTTTTTGTGTATTTTTTGGGTTTGATCGTTTTTGCTTTATCATATATTCTGTATAGCTCTTCATTAATGTATCTTTTATGATTGTGTTTTTATATCGTGTAAAGCACTTTGTGCATTGTAGCTTTAAAAGTGTTATATAAATAAAATTTTACTTACTAGTTTCTCTAATAAAAAGCTGAAAAAAAAATAAAAGTGATTAAGTCTTGGACGTTTGTGATAAAACTAAAAAAGCATGAATATTAACACAATTAATAATAATACTAATAATAATCCATCCATAACACACTAACAAATAATAAAAAATGTTTATATAAATAATTATAATTATTTCTACAAATAATAAAAAACAAATAACATTGGCTTTTTATTAGGATTTATAAAGAATATATTAATGCCTTATTCTGCATAATCATAATTATATTCCTCAATCCTACCCAATACCAGAATTTAACACCTTATTAACTAATAATAAGCAGCCAATTAGAAGTTTATTGAGGCACAATTTGTAGCTTGTTTATAAATAGTGACAACTGTTTCCCAAACTAAAGTGTGGTCAAATATTTTTATCATAATGTTATTTTTATTGACACTTACAAAATAAGATACACATGGTAGAAAGTAAATAAAGTGAAGTGAAGTGAAAGTGACATTCAGCCAAGTATGGTGACCCATACTCAGAATTCATGCTCTGCATTTAACCCATCCAAAGTGCACACACACAGAGCAGTGAACACACACACACACACACACACACACACACACCCGGAGCAGTGGGCAGCCATTTATGCTGCGGCGCCTGGGGAGCAGCTGGGGGTTCGGTGCCTTGCTCAGGGGCACCTAAGTCGTGGTATTGCCGGCCCGAGATTCTGCCCACAACCGTAGGGTTAGGAGTCAAACTATCTAACCACTAGGCCACAACTTCCCTACATGCAATGTACAATGTACACGCAATGTACACAATTCTTTTATATAACAAGGTCATATGAAGGATGTTGACTGATTGTGGTTGTTGATCTGAGTGGTCACAAGGACAATCAGACCATTTACATACTCAGGGGTTAAAGCAAAAAAAAAAAAAAAAAAAAAAAAACATATATATATATATTTTCTGGGCATGGGGCAGCACAAGCAAAGCATGCAATGACTGCGGCAACTTTAACATTTGAAAGGATACTATGGCAAAGTTATTGCTTTATTTATTCAAACTGACTTTCATTTTCATGAATATGTGGTTGACCTTAAGAATGAAAGATTTATCATACATAGGCTTGGGTTTCGATCCTTTTAAAATGGTACTGGTTCCTAAACATTTCCTGAACCGATACTTCTATGAAAATAAATAAATAAATAAATAAAAGCCTAAAAAGGATGACATTAAAGAACATCAAAAAGATTTAAAATAAATTCATAGCGTTCACACACTCCTTGGATGCTCTCATTTCCCAAGCTTCCCTTATTCTAAGCCTAATAATTGTAGAATATTTCATGATCTGGGTCATTGTTTAATAGAAAACCAAACATAATGTTTCTACTGTATCTCTGTCAATCACTCTGATATTTAGTTAAAACGAGTGCTGTCTGTCGCTGTCTTTAATCAGTTGACCCAGTGAATGACTAAATGGTCATTATAAAGTAGCAACAATGTTGTTTGTAAAGTACAGTGTTAGGCACATTAGTATTTCACCCCAAATACTATGGGTTTTAAGCCAGTTATTTATTATAGCTTGCTGTCATAGGTCAGTAGGAAATATCCAAACATTTCATTTCCAAACATTCATTTTGCCACAAATTTTAGTGAGATTGTTCAATGCACAAGCAGTCTGACAACTGCCTAAAACTAAGACTTTTGCACAGTAATGTATGAATAAAGTACATATAATTAGATTAAGTATATTTAAATAAGTGTGATTAAAGTATGCGTTCATAAGTGTTAGAAACCGAATGCTCTCTAGTGACCTTTTGTAAACTGTATTTATTACAAAGAACTGCACAGATACAGATATTATAACAATCTATCATTAAAAACACACACCTTGTGTCCCCTGTTTCTGTTCGAGTCCGCTCGCGCTGCTCCGCCGCGGTCTGTGGATTGAAGAGCACTCTGAAAAACGTGGAGGAGACCGGTCTGCTGCTTATTTCATATTAAATTTAAGGGGACTGACTCTGAGGCGATCGCGAATTTGTCTACAGTTTATGGAGCTAAATACTCTAAATGCCCCACTAAAAAGCCTAGCAACGCCCCTGCTTCTTGTGTACATTTCAGAGAATCAGAATGTGAATACATACAGTATTCACTGGTAAATTACCGGGAAGTTACCATTAATAGATCATGTGAACCGGACCTTTTCAAAAATCCCGGTAAATTTGTTCTGGCAATCATATTGTTCTTATGGAAATGACATGATTAATCTGAGCTGTTTACAAAGCTCTGCTGCTTTATAATGAACTTTTATATATAAATATGCACTAGATGGACATCATTGATCATTTAGCCTCACAGCTTTTTGTCGCGCTTCTCCATTCATCAGGGCCGCGACTCTGCAGTTGGATATAACTTGCGTCTCGTTTTTATAAGAGCAAAACATTCTGATTGGCTAGTAATGTTGGTTTGGTTGAGTTTGAAAGCTGCTCCTCTCTTACCATTGTTAGCCAAACTCATGGACTCGAAAGTGATAATCAAAAAGATTTTTTTTTTATTATTTTTTTTTTTTTTAATGTAGGGTTATTTTTTGCTGCAGCAAAATGCTGCATGCCGGAAATCTGGCATGGTGCCAGAGAACTTTAAAACCGACCAAGACCTGTTTTACGTCAGTGCAATAAAAAGGACAAGGCTTTCATTATATTAATAATTGATTACATCCTAAATTCTCAAAGGCTTTTCAATATAGACATAACTATCTTAGTTTGCCCTTGGTTTGATAGCAAAATATCAGCCATGTCCACTTTAGACTGATTGATATTTTGTATGTATTAATATTCATCTTATATATCACCAAAAATATATACTTCACAGGAAAAAAGCATGCTACTTGCAAGTTACGTCTGTTTAAACTTCCTTTAAGACTTAATTAAAAAAAGTTGATTTTTGAAATAACTTTTAGCTAGAAAGTGGTCTTTTGAGCTCATAACCCGATCATGAATGTGCCTTTATAACATACGCTCTCCTGTCAAGGTTACTGTGTTTGTCTACAGTATCTAGCAGAAACAGTTATAGTCATTTCAGATGCTACAGTATATGCTACCTGACTGAAGCAATTTTCTGCTGTGGGATTCTGTGCTCATGGAAATGAGACTGTTCAACAGCAATTCCCTCACACATGAAAACACTGGACACTCTGCAGGATTCACTGATGATATTAGCTGCACTTCGCCATCACAAAGGCAATAAACAAAATGTTGTCATCCTTCTACCAAACCAAGAAATATAAACCTCATGAGGGGTTTTGATGACACCACATGTTTATGTCCCAGTTCCAAAGTAAAAACAGAAAGATACCTTTTCTATTCTAGCAGCTGTGTTTTGAGACTAATTATTCTTATAAAAAATTAAAAAATACTGAGTTCACCCTAAAAAACAGGTCTGCCCCCAGACCTGCTTTAAGAGAAATGAAATCTAATGATTCAGATATTGCATGATTCACCTAATTAATAAAGACAATAATAATAATACAAATACATTCAGAAACATATTTAGTAAGAAAATAATTTAGATCTTTCTCACTCGCAAAGGCACTGCGCAGGGCAAATGCATTATATTAAACATAAAACAAGATCTCAATAATGTCATCCTTGTGTACTCGTATCCATAGTTGTAGTGAAATATTAATAGCCAATAAACTCTATAAACAAATAATATTAGCACCAAAGATTGCTATGCTGAACTACAGCTTTATTTCTCAGAGAATATTTACTGCTGGGTTTAGCCGCGGAAATTCAGGTTTCAAGGAGTGTTAGATTCAGCTGATTTGAAAGTAGTGACCTCTAAAGTTGTGTTGAATCCTTGATAAGCAAAACATAATCAAGCATGCAGTCATTATCATAGATCAAATGCACTGCCACATTACTTACACATGGCTGCAAGTGGCAACATCCTTGTGATTCAGGATCTGATGGATACGCCTTTGAACACTCAGCTCACAATGAGCGAACGCATCTTTCTTCTTGACTGCACAACAGATATGTTTGTTTACCTGTCCGCAGTTTTGACCAATTGTGTAAACAAGCAGAATCATTAATCTTGTGTGTACTAATGTGTGGCCAGCATTCTGAAACTGGAACAACATGAAAGTCGAAAGAATTTTCTCTGAATCAATTATTAAAATGAGACGAACAAAACTATTTGATAAAATGGAAACAATGTTTTAAGTGGCACAGAAATATCAACATCATTTTCTGTTGATATTTCCGCGATATCAGAACTTTTTCCTATTTAACTTTAATAAGGCATATAAATTTCAAGCAATATTTTGTATTTGTGTATAAAAAAAAGAAGGAAAAAGAAACTTTCAAATTTGCTAATTCAAGATTATATTATACTATATTATACTATATTATATTATATTATATTATATTATATTATATTATATTATATTATATTATATTATATGTGGAACAAAAATGACAAATCTAAAAAAGCGCAAGCTTATTTTATTTTTATCATATATACTCGAATACACTAATATGCCTAAACTTTTAATAATTACTTTAATTTATTAATTTATATATTATATTATATCTATATTATTTTTCCCCCTATTTAATACATTTATTATTTTTAAGTAATAATTTATATTTGTGTTTAAAGTGGGGGGGGGGGGTATAATCCATCCATCCATCCATAAAGTTGCTATAAAGATATACTGTATTTTATAAGTAGGTCTGTACATTTAAATGGAACTAAAATGACATTCCTAAATCTAAATGCAAGCTTAGAGCAAACAGCTGACAATGGCAAAAATTGAAAAAAAATTTTTTTTCAAACTATACACGTTCACCTTGGCTTAACATAACACTGACATGGTTCATGATGCATGCAATAAAACAGCAGTGAAAACTCACATAGGAGAGTTTTGTTGGCACCACAGACTCCAAACAAGCAGGGAGCTGAATCCAAACAAGCCCAGAGATGTTTATGGTAATTCGCAGCCATCTGCTGAAGCATTTCAGCTTAAAGACCAAAAAACAAATGACCCAAGGAGAGCAAATGTTCATTATCATAAAGCCAGTGGCATATCATATGCAAGCAAATGCCATAAGGCCCTCATCAGCATGGAGACAATACATGCATCACAATATCAGCTAAAATGGCCAGTGACTCAGGGATTATGGTGAGCATATAACATAACAGCACAGCAAAATGAATGGTAACAGGTATTATGATGGAGAAAGCAAAAGCACTGGAAATGTACATGATAAATGGAACTTGATTGCAGACACAGAAAGATTTGAAAATGGGTTGGGAGCAATCAGAACTGACTATGGGAAGGAAGAAACCATTTATAAACCACTAAATGAAGACAAACCATGTGCGCAACCGCTCTGATTTTATTAAACAACATGAAAGACTGATAGAATGCTGCTCTCTGAGGTGCAGGCCAGATATTCCTTCCTGAATTAAGAAGAAAAAATAAAAAATAAAAAAATATATACATATACATATATACACACACACATATATATATATATATATATATATATATATATATATATATATATATATATATATATATATATATATATATATATACGTACACACACACACACACACACACACACACACACAACTTCTACTTCTACTTCAAGTAGATTTATCTTGTTCTAATGGACCATGTGCTTTTTTCCTTTGTTTTTTAACTGTAGGTTTGAACAATTATATTACAATTTATTAGAATTAACACTACAATAAGGTTCATTACCATTATTTTACATTACACATTACCAAAAACAATGCTCCTACAGCATTTATTAATCTTAGTTTATTAATTTCAAGATTTATTAATGCATTATTCAAATCAAAAGTTGTGCTTGTTAACATTAGTTAATGCACTGTTATTGAAGATAAACTAACAATGAACAACTGTATTTTCATTAAATAACATAACAAAAAGATTAATACATAGTGTAATAAATGTATTGTTCATTGTTTGTTCATGTTAGTTAATACATTAACTAACATTAACTAATGGAACCCTATTGTAAAATGTTAGTGAATACATTTTTATAAAAATTAGGTAATATCCTACAAATGTTTCTTTATATCTCATTATAATTTACTAAATAAAAATTCTAAATATAATTTACTATTAGCAACTACTACTTTTTTTTCTTCTTTTTTTGATAGTCAGTTTAATTAATTAATTAATTATTTTTTAAATAAAGGTGAAAATATAAGGGATGAGCTGTTTTCATTGTGGTAGCAAAATAAGACATTCAGCTGAACACCTATAATTGCAATTGGGGTTACAGGATATACTAAAGCCCTTACCTTGAATGAAGAACAAAACAGATCAAAAACACTTTGAGAGTTTGCATTTGCATGTACAAGCTCTTATGTATTTATTCAGTCTTAACAAATGTGTTCACACACACACAGCAAACATTAATTCCTTAATAAATCCGCTTTTCCTTAAACCCTGCCCCCGTGGAGTAACAGCTGGTGAAATTAATTACACATTGAAAGATTTGACCTTATCTATTCTAACAGTTGTGTGAGCTGCCACTTACATGCTGCTCTGCCCCGGTCACTGTATGTTGCTGACTGTGAAATTGAAACTATGAATAATGCTCTCTGTCTTCATTAGGAGCTGTCAGTTTCGATTTGATAGCAAAGTGGCCTTTGTCAGTTTATAGGACTGGCATGCTCGGTCACTAGGTCACGGAAATACATTTTTCAGAAGCATTTAATTCTTGATAACTGGTAAAATAACACCATTGTTTTTTAGGTCTTGGGTGTTTTACGTTCAGGTATTAGATATTCTATAATGTATTCACCCAGTTTTCATACATTAGTGAGGCGGTCTTATGTAAGAAAAGTAATTATTATAAAATTGACTGTTATTAGTCCCAACCAGCTAGCAGTTTGTCATGGTATAATCATTTGTGATTTTTGGATTTAAATTGGACCAATGCATGTTTTTTTTTTTTTTTTTTTTAACTTGACTTAAAAATTGGTAGTGGTAGTGACTGGTGAATTGGCAGTTGTTCCAACCAAAAGGTCAAGGTTTAGCTGGTTAGCATGATCCAGCTAGCCATATGCGTCATTCCAGGGGGAAAAGCATCTTTTCACATCGACAGTCATTCGAATAAAAATTACTTGCACACAACATAAAACAAAACAAAAAACAAATAGCATTATGTTACCGCCAGTGTTCTGGGTAACGCGTTATAAAGTAACGCGTTAGAGTACTCTAATTACTTTTTTCCTCAAATGTGTAACTTAACGCGTTAGTTTCCTGCGTAAGTAATCAGTAACTTCGTTATTTTTTAAAAAAAAAGTAATCCGTTATTTTAAGGAAAGGAAAATCCCGACTGCAGCCTGCTTTTTGTCAGACAGTAGGCCTAGGTCTACTGTGCCACCTGCGAATGTACAGTATCAGCGGAGCTGAAGCTCTGTGATCGTAAAGTCAATGGCTGTGATACGTCTGTGCCCTGCGCCTTACCCTATGTGTGTGTGGGGTTTTTTTTTTCCGAACTCCCGGCAAGATGGCAGAGAGGACAGCGTTTGGTTTATGGAAGTACGAACATTATTTTCAATTTGTCAACGAAAAAGAAAAGAACATAACGGTAAAATGCACACTCTGCGTTGGTGAAAAGCTTCTGTCGACCGCCAAAAATTCTACCTCAAATTAAAAAAAACATCTCTCATAATTAGTTCGTATTTAGTATTAAGCGATTTGTCATTTGCCTGTGTGGCAGTGAAGGATTTAATTCGTTTTTTCATCATTTTTGTTTGACAGGCAGCTGTTAATTTCTGTTAGATCGTTGGCTGGCTGGTTGTTCATCATTTCTAAATGGATTTAAATCTGCAAGCCTGTTTAAGGTTGTGTTTACAAGTAAGCATACTTGTACTTTGATAACTGCATTATTTAAAGTTAAAGAAAAATCAGGAGTTATCTTGTGGTGCTCATAATATACAGGTATATACTAATATATAATATATATAATATACTAGGCTACCCGGGCTGGGTAGGTGCGAATTTTGATTAATATTATGTTCTGTCATAATAAATAAATAAAATGCCATGTGGAATAGCCTATTGCTGACTGTCTTTCCTGTTATTGTTATCCTGCAGTGTTAATTTAGTCGGATGACTGACGTTATTCATTGTCGGGAGTCACGACTTCTAGGTGCATTTAAAGGGGCCGGGGGCTGTGTCTGTCATGTGTGAGCCGCTGAAAACAGCTTTTAATCTTTGGTAACGCATGAGTACTCTAACGCGTTACCAGAGATGTATAAAGTACTAGAGACCCATACTTGAGTAAAAGTACAAGTGCTCTATCAAAAAAGTGACTTGAGTAGAAGTTGAACTGCTCTTTAAGCACCACACTTAAGTAGAAGTACTAAAGTATTCAAAATTTTTTGTACATAAGTATTGCAAGTAGTCTATTTTAAAATTTACTACTCAAGTACTGAAAGTACAAGTAGAAGTATTGTGTTATGTGGCTATTAAAGAAAGTAGTCAAAAGTTTGAACATATTGTTTTTACTATTTCAAATGATTAACCTAAAGGACAATCACAATTCCTTTGACTGTAACTTCTTGTAAACAAAAAACGGTTACTAGGGTTAGTTAGCCCAATTTGCAAAATTATGTCATTAATAACTTACCCTCATGTTGTTTCAAACCCGTAAGACATCAGAGGGTCATTTAGAATTTTTTGAAGCATCGAAAATACATTTTGGTCCAAAAATAGCAAAAACTACGACTTTATTCAGCATTGTCTTCTCTTCCGTGTCTGTTGTAAGACAGTTCAAAACAAAGCAGTTTGTGATATCCGGTTCGCGAACGAATGATTCAATGTAACCGAATCTTTTTGAAACAGTTCACCAAATCGAACTGAATCGTTTTAAACGGTTCGCGTCTCCAATACGCATTAATCCACAGATGAATTAAGCTGTTAACTTGTTTAATGTGTCTGACACTCCCTCTGAGTTAAAACAAACCAATATCCCGGAGTAATTCATTGACTCAAACAGTACACTGACTGAACTGCTGTGAAGAGAGAACTGAAGATGAACACCGAGCCGAGCCAGATAATGACTCGTTCACGAGTCAAGAACCGTTTCTGTCAGACGCGTCCGATTCGTGAACCGAGGAGCTGATGATACTGCGCATGTGTGATTTAGCGTGAAGCAAACCGACACACAGAGCGTCTAAACCGAACTGATTATTTTGGTGATTGATTCTGAACTGATTCTGTGTTAATGTTATGAGCCCAGGTGCAGTCAACGCCAATGACGCCATTGCGTCGAGCGCAAAAGAATCGGTGAACTGTTTTCTTCAACTGGTTTACTGAATCGAACTGTCAGAAAGAACTAACATTACTGGTCATCCGAGAACCGATGCAAACGGTTCTTGACTCGTGAACGAGTCATTATCTGGCTCGGCTCGGTGTTCATTTCTCTCTTCACAGCAGTTCAGTCCGCATGCGCATTCTTCTTAATCGCTTGATTCGCTCAATGATGTGCCAGCTTCATCAAACCTGCCATCTACAGTTCTGGCAGTGGTTTGTAATGGAATGATTCGTAAAATTTTTATAATTGTAATGAGTAACGATGCAGCACATAAAAAAAAAAAAAATATCGGAGTAAAAGTATTAAACTCAGCGAAAATATGTACTGAAGTCAAAGTGGAAGTAGGAGAAAAAAATAATACTCTAGTAAATTACAGATACCGCCTTTTAGTACTTAAGTGCAGTAGTGAAGTAGTTCTACTTCGTTACTATACATCTCTGCGCGTTACTTTTATGAATAGGTAACGCTGTATCATAACTGATTACTTTTAATTGATGGTAACGTTGTAACCTAACTAACTACTTTCCAAAGTAACTATACCCAACACTGGTTACCGCAGATGTTTGACCAATGCTTGTTTTTTTTTTTTTTTTTTTTTTTTTGGACTAGTGCCATTAGCTAGTTAGCATATCAGGAAACCATATAATATTATATAATTGTCTGAAAACAAAACAGGGTTTACAGCCTGACCAAATGTATTCACCTCTGTCCATTTATGGACAAAATTAAAAGTATAAACTATCTTTAAAATCTTTTGTACATTTGTATTGCTAGATATCAGAGTCAGATCAAACCCAATACTAACATATAAAACAGGGTAGCCCATTGTTTTTCACTCTCTCTCTCTAAAAAAACTACATAAAAAAAAAAAAAAAACATCATCACCAGCGTGCAATGAATCTTGGGAAAGGCTATTTTTGGGGCCGCATTAGAAAGAACCTTTGCAACAACAGTCAAATGCATCCCTCAAGAATGAAGCAGACGCAGTTAATTTAAAAATATTAACATGTTAGAACGTGATTTTCTTGTATCAGCCGGTTTTTATAGGAAAAAATGTTCACAACAACAACAACTAAAAAGCTATAAAAAAAAAAAATATAAAATCTCCCTGAACAATGATGATGTAAGAAATATAGTGTTCTTCCGCCAGCCAAGCAATTGTCTTTGAAATGAATGGAAATGCTAATGAACTGTTAACACAGAAAAACTAAGTTCAAAGCACACAATAAATCTCATTATTAAGCAAGAATGTTGACTTAAATTGACCGTAGAATACATTACAAACAATAATAACAATAAAACAAAACGATTCACATGAAATATTTCACAACTGCCTTCGTATGCTTAACTCATCTGCTCGCTCCATTAAATCTTGTATCCTGGCTTGAGTATTGGAAGAGTTTAACAGCTAATTTGCACTATAGCCACAAACATCTCTGACGACGCCACTAAAATCACCTCATCTCATAAAAGCCCAGCATGCTTTATGGCTAGATAAACTTTGGAAGTAAGAGTGCGACAAACCACATGTCACATTTTGGCTAATTAAGCAGAAAAGCATCTTTGCCTAGCTGGGTCTTTCCCTTCATTACTGGCAAAAGCGTTGACTTGGCATGTCAAACAGTCCAACCAGCAGCCCTCCTGCTCGGCCTTGGACAGGTATGTGAACTTTCATTACAAAACAACGCATATCAAGTTGATGCGACAGACTGTTGCCATCGATTTCCGTTAGCCATCTGAGGTAATTATACAGGAATAAGCTGAATGGGCTCCTGTGGGGCCTTTTTGCAAACACTTTCTGAAGTAGCATCTGTATGATTCCAATTCCCTAATGAGCTGGAGCACTCACTGCCTCTGCGTGTGGCACAGGACTGCAGCAAATCATCCAGTACAAACATACGCAGTACTAACATGAGGCAAAGCAGGAGAATAAACCTGAATTGATATTTTCCTTTTAAAGTCACAGTTTTCTGTCAAGAAAATGAAAGGCAGTGTAAAAACAAGTCCATGGCTTTGATTTCATGAAAAGATACCACATTAATCTGACGCAGAGATGATTTTTGTCAAAACCAAACCATACAGACATGCTGCCTGCACGCTGCGCAGCCCCGGAGACTTACGTATGTTGTCAAACGATGGCAACATAAAAGCAGAGGCTGACAAGATGATTGTCTCCCCCTATTCAGATTTAAAATGAACGAATCATTGTATGAATCACAATGACTTCCATTGAGGTTCATTGTGATTTTGGTATTGAACTTACCTCCAAAACACTGGTAAATGTGTTTACATGAAGATCTGGGAAATGAGCAAAAGATCTTTGAAAAAAAAAAAGGCCTCTTATGCACACCAGGGCCACAATTTTTGATCAGAAACACAGAAACATTTTGATTTAAAATAATGTTTTATACTTTAATACGTTTAAAATCTAATTTATTGCTATCATGGCAAAGCTGAATTGAAACAAATTAAAATAAAGTCTCTCTCTCTCTCTCCAAACATTTAAAGGTCAAATGTTGTTAATTTTCTTCAACATATCTTCTATTGAAACAACGTGCAGGTAAGAAAATTATTTTTCATTTTTGGGTGAACTAACCCTTCAAGATTAATTAACAATAATATTGTGAAAATAACAATGTGTCACAATCTCTAGATGGAGTGCCCATGAACACCACCAGAGGCCACTCCATTCTTGCCACTGTCACAGACTACATTTCCTATAATCCTTTTCTGGACTCATTATCACTGATTGTGTCTTGTTACCTCATCAGTCGCACCCTTTTTAAAGCTTGTTTTTTCATTCATTCATTCATTCATGGCTCAGTATTGTTTAGCCTGTAGCATGTCCTAGTTCCTTTCAGTGCCGGCCCTACAAAAGCCTTTTTCGACTTCACTGATTGGAGTGTTTTTGAAGCTGCTACCAACGATCTGGACAAACCCAGAGAGACTGTAACATCCTATATTAGTTTTTGTGAGGATATATGCATTCCTACCAGAACTTATTCAACATTCAACAATAAGCCATGGTTTACAGCAAAACTCAGACACCTTCATCAGACAAAAGAGGATGCTTACAGAAATGGGGACAGAGTCTTATACAATCAGGCCAGAAACACACTGAATAAAGAGATTGGAGTGGCTAAAAGGACCTACACTAAAAAGTTGGGAGATCAGTTCACTTCCAATGATTCAACGTGAGTGTGGAAAGGTCTGAGAGCCATCACACACTACAAGACACCATCCCCCTGAACTGAGGCGAATCAACAACGTGCTGATGACCTGAATGAGTTTTATTGTCAATTTTAAACCCCCCACACCCGTTCTGACCATCTCTCTACACAACCATTAACAACTCCTACAATCCCCCTCTCCCGCTCTTCAAATCAGTGAGGATGATGTGCGCCAGGTCTCCAGGAAGCACGAAATAAAAAAGGCACCAGGCCTAGATGGTGTTACACCATCCTGTCTGAAAACCTGTGCTTACCAGCTGGCCCCCATCTTTTCACAGATCTTCAACAGATCTCTGGAGTTGTGTGAAGTCCCTTCCTGCTTCAAATGCTACACCATCATCTCCGTTCCAAAGAAACAGAAGATAACAGGACTTAATGACTACAGACCTGTGGCTCTAGCGTCTGTTGTTATTAAGTCATTTGAAAAACTGGTTCTGGCTTATCTGACCTCCCCACAACACTCACCAACAAAGACAGACACATTGATTCCACTGATAAAAAGGCCCAACAAAGGTTGTACATACTTCACCAGCTCAACAACAACAAAGAAAAGCATACAATTGTTAATAAATTTACTTCAGTCATAATTTTACAAGTGTCAATTTTAGTAATTGGCTATATATATATATATATATATATATATATAGTAGGGGTGGGTAAAACAATCGATATGCAATATATTGTTGTGCTCTCTGTCGCAATAAATAATCGATACACTAACGCCCAATATCGATATTTTATTACAACAAAAAATTATTAATTTACCCGTTGTCAGTGTCACTGTCACTACCCAATATCTACCATTCTGTTTGCGGGGGGCGCTGTTCGAGTAAATAGGGGTAATGTGGCGCAAACAGCGGCCGGTGAAGAACACAAGTTTACTAACAACAACAGAGAATTGCAGAAAAAAAGAGAAGCGAAAAGATTGGCGGAAAAAAATAAAAAAGGCTAAACTCTAAAGTGTGGAGACACTTCGGGTTTTACGAGACAGTCGACGGAAAGGCACTGCATAAAGACTATGCAATCTGTAGCGTCCCACCCCTAATATATATATATATATATATATATATATATATATATGTGTTTGAATACCTTGTGATGCATGTTTATAATTATAATAAATATTTGAAAGTTATGTATTTATTGTTCTGGTCCTGTAATGTGTTGTAACCTCTTTCTGACAACTGAATGAACTCCTTGTGAATATTATTTTGGTCATGAAAAAATAAACATTAATCAAATACATCAAGCCACAGCTGGCATTTTTTACATGTTCTGAAGATTTTTATTTAAATATATGAATTGTTCTGCTGCATTAACTCTTTATACACTTAAACACTTAACACATTAGCTCTTAAACACTTTTTTATACTTTGCAGGAGTTAGGTTAAGACAGATGTATGAGTGTGGTTTGTTCCTGACCTTGTCAATCAAAAGCAGATTCAGGTCTTGAAACACTTGCGAAAGGCCCCAATGATTTGATTTGCCTTGGTCATGTGACATGGGTGTTTCAAATCATATTTTGGAGCAGTGTTTCGAAACATCTGTGTTTCGGGATCTCGACACCATGTCAAAATGACAGTTTCATGTTAACCATCCCTATGTTTTCCTAGTTTCATTGTTTTGCTAGTTTTTGATTCCTGGACTGTGTACCTTGTTTCTGATCATTCTGACCTTCGCTTGTTCAATGTGCATTTTCTAGTGGTAATAATGATTGTACAACATAATATAACATAACTGTGTAATAAATGTATTGACTTGAAATGAATGGGGCTATCACACTTCTGTAAATCAAGTCTTTGCTCTTAATAGACGGTGGGGGGTATTATTATGAGTCTAAAACTGGTGAGTCTAAAACTGGCTGAGTTTAACAGGTCAGAGGACAGTGAATTTACAAAATTCTAACCACTTCCTGAACCAGTCTGGCCAAGCGAGGCTTCGGACATCATCAATGACGTCGTTGCTCTAAAGCTATACAAGCCTGGATATGCACTTCACTGGAATCTGCTGAGATTTCTTGACACGCTCCGAAGCCTCGTCGCAGAACGTAACATCACTACTCTTTTGTCTCATCCTCATCCTACATTTTATTTTGTTGTTCGACCCTGCCTGTTTTGACCAGTCTGAATAAAGCCTGCACTGGGATCCACCACTGCGATGTCACACCTCCCAAAATTACACAATGATTATGTAAGAATCCCAAGAACAAAACAATAGTGATTTTTCAGGGAAAGTATTAGCTGTGGTTAGAATTTGCCAATTGTGGTTTGACTTTGTGAAATAGGAGTATTTCTGTCAGTAGTCCAGAGCAATAACGAGGTCTAGTATTGACCATGTGAATTTGAGAACAGCTTTCTTGGGAGACTGTGTTGAAGTATTGTTGGTGAGTAAGATGACAGAACATTGGGAGCGTTTGAGAAGCAGGATTCACAGTGTGAGCTGTGATGAGACAACTGCTGATTGTTTCACTACAGTGCCCTTGTCACAGAGCACTAGTGACGCCTGTCTCCCTGACACATTCATGAGCCGACTTTGGTTTACCCTCGATGTTGTTGCCACAAAACACTTCAAAAAGAAACATTTGGCAGTGATGTTTATGAAGGAAGCCTGAAAATACAAACTGTGTATTTTCCCATCATAATCAACTGAAGTAGAATTAGCATGCATGTGTGAAACTCAATGTAATGTTTTACATGTTCAGCAGTAATAGCTTTTGTGTTCAATTACATAAGTGCATGTAGTTCTTTTTTTGTCATACAATGAAATACTGATCATTGTCCAACAAATTAATTAAAATAAAATTAAACAAACAAACACATACTATGCTTGTGGAAAAACACTTAAAAAGTGCACTTTAAAGTACATAAATACATTTTTTATAATATGTTTGTTATGAACAACACTTGATGTGTTGACTAACACTGCACAAGTACTACTACATATTTACTATATTGGGTTATTCAATACTACATTTGTAGTTAATATACTTCTGAATTATTATTAATTATTTCACGTGTTAAATGTAACTAAACTATACTTAAGTTCTTTAAAGTGCATCACTTTACCTGTTTTTGCCCAACACTGAAAACAATTTGGTGTATACAATTTTCACTCAGAAATTGCTTGTCAATTATACAAACAATTGAAAAGACACAGTTAGCAGCACACTGAATCACATAACATTTTGAAGCAGAAAAACAGAAATTGTAGTTTATTGTAAAACATATTATCTTTTTAAACAAAGCTCCATGTGTGCTTTTAAAAATACGCCATTATTCATGTTGGAAAATGGAGAAGGGTGATTTATTTTGAAATGAAGAGCCTCCTTTCCTCGAGCCAGAACATTATGTTTAGTACATTTAAATTGTGCTTGTACCAGGATCACTATGACTGTAATTTGTTCCTCACTGCTCTCCTCCAGCACCTTTCATGTGCTTCTAAAGGCCTGGCCATGAAACTGTTTTGAACTCATTTGCATTGGCTGGAAGGCTGTCTTGAATATTTTAGTCATACTCATGTTCTCTCTCTCTCTATCATGCACACAACACATTTTTGTCTTTTATCCATGCCTTCAATGTGAAGATTTCACACCTTCACAGTTTGCACTGCTGTCAAGGAAATTTTATTAGCTATAACCCTTAATAAATTCCGGAAACAAAACATCATATAGTTGCAGGTTCTTGAATTCAGTACCTAAACTCTTCCACAGCAATATATCTAAATATGGCTGTACAGTAAGACATTGTTTGTTTTACACACTCTGTGTTATCTGTGGCTTAAAGAAACATCTGGCCTGTTATCCTCAGGAGATTTTTTAGAAGGTTGTTGTTTGTAGCTGCTTCTCAGAGGACAGCTGTAATGTTCTCTATAGGGCACCTGTGTTTTCTCATTACAAGCACCCAAACAAGTGATACAAATTAAATAAGCCCCCAATTGGACAACAATTCGCCACTATATCTCATTTTAATGCTACATTCATTCATGCCATCTCAAATCACCTTGCTCATTAAAAGTGAATGACAAAAGGGAGTGATTTTAGTGGCGGAAATACCTTAGTCTATTAAAGGGTTCTCCCATAAATGAATATTCTGTCTTCATTTACACACCTTTCACTTAGTCAAAACCTGTATGAGTTTCTTCTGTTAAACACAGAAGAATTTTTTTGGAAGAATGTGCATAACTGAACTGTTGACGGTAGCCATTGTCTTCCATTATTTCCCTTCATATTATGGAAGTCAATGGCTACTGTCATTTGTTTGGTTACCGGTATTCTTCAGAATACCTTCTTTTCTGTTCAACAGAAGAAAGAAACTCAAACACAACTTGAAGGCGAGTAAATGATAATATCATTTAAATGTTTGGGTGAACTATCATGTTGATGAGTGGATAATTATTTACAATGTATGTTGTAATGTTAATATAGTTTTATGTGTTATTTTGTCTAATGGTAAACGGAGCTATAGATTGTGAAATTAAAGGGGGGGGGTGAAATGCTCATTTTCACTCAATCTCCTGTTAATCTTGAGTACCTATAGAGTAGTACTGCATCCTTCATATCTCCAAAAAGTCTTTAGTTTTATTATATTTATAAGAGAAAGATAGTCTGTACCGTTTTTTTTTTGGAAAAACACGAGCTGCTGGAGGAGTGACGTGTGGGCGGAGCTAAAGAATCACAAGCGCGAGTAGGCTTTTGCGTTGAGAGAACTAGAAACTGTGACTTTACCGTGAGGAAAAAAACATGACATTACCATGAGGAAAAAACCATCATCCAAAACAAACCATGGCTAACAGTCAGATTCAGCGTATATTTATGATCCAGAATCGGATCCCAAAGCTGAAATTGAACAAGAGCAGCAGCAGCAACGACTACAGCAGGACGTCTCTATGTGGTATGTATTGAAACTGTATATATTTGCTTAGCGGTTTTGGAAAATGACTAAGTTCCACTTTATGTCGTCTTTTTTCTTTTCTTTAAAGGTGTACATGTGGGAAGTGCAGTTTGATGCCAACATCGCATGTTGTTTACTTGATGCGCTTACGCGCCAATAGCTAAGTTAACAACACAGAGATATTTGAAGCAGTTTTACTCACCGCCTGCGGTTCCAACACACGATTGTGACCTTTTTTCGTTGGGACTGCATCATCAAGAAATAAACGATGTGCAAATCCGGCGTCAAACAGGGCCTTGTTTGTAAAACAAGCATCTTCGAAATAAAGGGAACAAACACAAACACTTGCACAACACCGTTGATGCTCTCTAAAAATAAACTCCATCCACAGGTCCCTTAATGCTGATTTTTTTTTTTTTTTTTTGGTAATCTTGCCCTGGCAACCAAAAACACACTTCTTTTGTGACATTTCGCTCTCTCGCTCTGGTCCGTGAATGTGTCTGCTCTGCTCTATGGGAGCGAGCGCTCTTCCGGGAGAAGTGCTCTTAAGAACCATATAAGGAAATTCCGCTCCATCTAACGTCACACAGACCCGTACTTGAAAAAACATTTATGAAACTTGTGACAATCCGGAAGGAGTGGACTGTTTTCAACATTTATAAAAAATGTATAAAATAACCCTAAAAAGATGGCTGTTTTTTGACACAAGGCTGCAGTGTTAGTGTACCATAGAGAACTGATAGCATACCTGATACAAATACAAACAGCTATCCCCTATCCCTGGTTTACGCGGAGCCATTTGACCGGCAAATGCAATTGTTCATGACACTAGTGCAGGTGAGATGGTTTTACAGTAACTTCTGAAATGCAGAGTTGGCATAAAGGATTGTGGCATTGATGAATGTTGTCCTGCATGTCTCAGGTAACATTGGCTAATGAGATATGGTTTGTATTTAGCCACACAAGGTGGCATACAAAACTGATGACGTGTCCTGGAGACTCACAGTCAAGGCCACTGTGGATTTGTCTCCCTCAGGCTACAGATATGCTGGTTCATTGTTTCTATATTCTAGGTACCTGTGTCTCAATGTCACAGAATACCCTGTAAAGGTGTGATCAAATACATAACATTACATGATTAAAGTTTTAATTACAATTGTAGATGTCACCGAAAGCTACAAATGGCCTGATATTGCCAATAAAAGCTGACCATTAAGGCCTGGCCCTTCTTGACATAAAGTACAAGCTGAGCCCGTAACTACATTTTAGCACCATTTTGTGTGAAGATTTCACACAAACAATTTTCTAACTGTATTTTGTTGTGACCTTCTTACCTTATTAAAATGTTACCCACATTGCTAGTGACAGTCGTTAAATCACGGTATATGGTGGCTGTTATCTGTTCAGCACAACTCTTGAGCGAGGTTAAAAGAACATTACCTCTCAAGGTACATAACTGCAAGTCATTCATCATGCTTATATAAAAGTTCACTGATCATCCAGTGTGGAGACAGGGCTGAGGGTCTCTGAGTGTGATAGAATCAATCACCATCATAGCTGAGATGTCTCCTCGTTATGCACGGGGTGTTCCAACACCTCAGAGCGTTATAAAAAAGAAAACCTCAAAAGTACCACAACACTCCCATATTCTGTGCTAAAATGTATCTTTTATATTTATCTTGGACCAGACTCCGTACCAGAGGCCCAATCACATCTATTGTTGGAGAGAACTGCAAAATGTTCTCAGTAAATGGATAACTTCCTCCATCTCCCAACCTAATCGAGGCATATCAGCCAATGCTGCATTTTCATGCTTTTCATGGGGAAAAATAACATAAATCAAAATGTGTTCACGATTATTACAATCTGTAATGGTAGGAAAACCATTAGCGAGAGATGAGCGCCGCTCTGCAGGAGCTGTGAATGATAAATTAGGTTTGTTTGGATAAAATGTCACAGCACACTCAAAACATGCTTTCTTTCTTTTCTTTTTTTTTTGCTTTGGTAAATTGTTGAATATTGTGAAATATATATAAAATGGAAATTAAATGTACTATAATAATAATAATTAAATATAAAAGATGCATTTATTACGAGTAGTAGTAATAGTAGCAAGAGATTTAATGGTTATAATAATCTATAATAATTATTAAAATTTATATATTCTTATTAATTACTATTAAAAATAATCTAAAATATTACAAATTACTTTAATTATTTTTCTGAATAATAATAATACATTATTATTATTATTATTATTATTATATTAAGCAAGATTAAAATTTCAATACGTAATTGATGTCAGAGCACAGTGGTTAGTGCATGTGCTTGCAACCCTGCTTAGGGGGATTAAGGTTCAAATCTGGAACATCATCATTGCTTTTGCTAGGAATTATTAATGTAATTACAACATGTTTAAATAAATCATTATTATAAATAAATGTATTTATTCTTATTATTAATAATAAATAATATAGATTCTTAATACTACTACTACTAACTCTAGTTTCTCGATCCCAAGAAGTTCTGTATTCGTAAGGTTGCATTGAAGATGGTGGTCCTTTATCCAGCCAGCGATGTCTATAAGACAGGCTGCAGTGCGAAACAGTGGAATGAGAAGTAGAGTGGAATTTCATCAGCATAGTAGTAATAGCAAAAGCCATGTTTCTGAATGACAGATCCTAATAATGACAAGTAGACAGAAAAGAGTAGTGGTCCAAGCACTGAGCCCTGAGGAACCACGATATCAAGAAGTTGTGATTTAGAAACCTCCCCACTCAAAGACACCCTGAAGGACCTACCTGAGAGGATGGATTTGTACCATTGAAGTGCAGTTCCTGAGATGCCCATCTTCATGAGGGTTAACAGGAGGATCTGGTGGTTGACTGTGTCAAAAGCAGCAGACAGTTTCAGCAAGATGACAACTGTGGATTTGGAAGCTGCTCTTGCCAGTCTCAGTGCTTCAGTAACCGATAGCAGAGCAGTCTCAGTTGAGTGGCTATTCAGCATAATGACCATCGCACTCAGAATAAACACAGCGGACATACGGAGCAGACCGTTCACATATGCTTCCCCATAAATACTCCTTATTTTAGCATCAAATCTCTCTGCATTAGATGCACTAAAAGAGGAAGTATTATGCAAACACAATCTGTTTATTCAATGTGTGATGCTGATGTGTCTCAAAAAATCTGACCCATAAAACAGTAGCGTTGGGACATTTTCCGTAATTCACTGGCTCAGCTAATGCACATAAATCAGCTCTGAGCCATAAACCTCACTCATAACACTAGTAAACACCCCAATGAGAGCAGAGGGAATAGTGTATTCATAGTAGGACACCGAACCGCAAAGGTAGCATCAACACACGGCACTGAATAATGAACGAAGGCTAACATGAGTCTGAGGCAAATAAAGACAGAAGCATTTCCAGCTGACCACAGCGTCAATAAATCTGACGTGCCCACCAACACTTCCATTACATTCGACATTGGCAGCAGTGGGAAAACAATCTACAGCAACACAAGCTTACAAATAACAAGGCCACAATCTCCAGAGTGCTGGAATCCAGTATCTGATGTGTGTATCTGCACTCACTCAGCACTAAAAAAAAACAAAAAAAAAAAACAGGAAAAAGAAACAACAAAACAATTGTTCTGTAAACTCTTATGGCAAGTTGAGGGGTTATACTTACAAACTCAGAGACAGAGCTTTTTGATTTTCACAATTTGCTCAGAGCAAAGAAACCCTCGGCGCATTTATGAGGACTCCTGGGACCAACAACGGGAGGCTGAGTGAATTTAAGAGAAAAAGAAAACAAAAAAGAAATCCCTAAATATGATTGTAAACTGGATTATACTGAAATAGGAGTTCACTAAATGCTTTTAAATCCTTTTGGAACCAAGTCAACACAGTGATGCTTTTCTGCATGGGGTTATTAATACAACTTACCCCTATCGCAGATTGCAAAAGTGGCCCCAGGGTCTGTTAACAGTGCAGAGCAAAATAAATAGTTTGTCAGCTAAATACAAAAATAAAATAATTGTTGGAAGGTTGTATTAATATTAATTAGGCTTGAGCCACCATTAAGTTTAATTAAAGCCCATTGTGTCTTACTGACAAAATGTTTAGGGTAATAATGCTTTTTGAAAGAAATTAATGCTTTTATTCAGCAAGCATTAATTCAATTAGTTAATCAAAAGTGAGAGTAAATACATTTATAATGTTACAAAAAATATATATTTCTGTTTTTTTTTTTAATCTTTCTGGTCAAAGAATCCTAAAAAAAAGTGTAAAGTGTAAAGGTTTCTTCAAAAAAAAAAAAAAAATTAAGAAGAACAACATTGATAATATATATTATAATATAATATAATATATGTCGACCGATATATCGTCAAATATTGCCATCGGCCGCTAAGTTTTTCTGCTTGGCATATGTGTTCAAGGTGGCACTTTTATTTTGACAGCGTCCTTACACTCTCACTCTTGTTCGTCGTCGTAATCAGATAGTACAGTTACACACAAAGGAATTAATGTTTACAAAAAGTATTATAATGATTGCTTTTATTTTAGGCCTATTAGTAATAGAAAGTCAAACATTATAATACTTTCTCGTTTGCCGTCAGCATTAAGTAAATACGGATTTATATAATTTAAAGAGATCTTGTGAAGGGTGTATGTGTATCCAGCATGATCACGTGTTCTCTGCATGACGGTCTGTCCATTTGAATTGAATCCTTTAAACTTTATGCTTTAAACTCATGATTTCAAATTATGCTGCACATTATGCATTTGCCCACTGTCATTTTCACTGTATGCTGTATGTAAAATGAGGGTTACCCTGGGCTTTATTTGAAAAATATGATTCCCAATGCACACAAACTTCCCGGAATACAGAGTGCCCTGTTGGTTACAGTGTACTTACTTTTTAATTTTATTTGTTTTAAATATTTATTTATTTTTGAAAAATACTGTAATCTAAAGTATAAGCATTTTTTTTTACACATTTACCTTTTAATCCAGTTCAGATTTATTAAATATTAATGATAATAATAAATAAAAAAAATAATATCGGCTTTATATACACAGTTGCAGCGTGACAATTATTTTATACAATAGTATTTCAATAAACAATAAGTTAAAATTAAGTGACTTTATATTTTAGACAAAATATTGACTGTTTCTGCTCAACTTCGCTGACCAAAATAGTTCAGTTTAAAGCCACAGCTGGACTGTTTTGTGTCTCCGTGCATCACACAGCGCTGTTTTGTTACTTAATGAATGTACGTTTTTGAACGAATCGAGTGAATCAATGATTTAGTGGCCCATTCATGAGGACAGTCACTTGCCTCATTTCTGAATGAATCAGCCATTAGAAAGAATCGTCTGAATTAATGAATAAATGACTCACTCATTAAAACAGACGTTTGCCACAACCTACAGGTGGCTTAGTCATATTTAAAAGTATCATTGCACTTTTTTTCAACTTTTTTTGTAAGTTTAAAATAACGTGTAAAAACATTAATCTTATAAAATTATTTATGCATTCAAAATGTTGCAGTGTAAAAGCCTTTATGGCACCTCAGCTTCATCAAACTGTCTGTGTAAATGCATCAAATTCCACTTCAGATGCAGCTTCTGTTTCCTCAGTAGTGGAAAGATTTGTTAATACTGATTTTATTTGAATGTTAACAACTCTACAGTTTATTATTATTCTTATTGAAATAAAGTAAGAATTTGATGTGAAAGATGACAATAAGTTGCAATGGAAGTTGCAATAGAGGATGACTCTGTTTTTAGAGGATGACCCTGTTTTTTCCTCTCCGCATTCGATGGCTGCTACTGCTAGACTTGGACCTTCACCAGTTCTGTGTGACCTGCCTGGGCCTCACACAGACCACACGTGCCAAGCTGCCAGTGTGCGCCCTCAGAGCCAGAGTTGCTCGGACAACAGCGGGAATGAGACCCACTGCCATCTTTGACCACCGAGTCATCTCCCTGACGAACCGATAAAGTGGAAGAGTGAGCACGGGAGGCCCCGCCCCCCAAGCGCCATCTTCAAATGCATCATGTCCCCCATGTTCCTACAGGCAATGATTGCTATGTGTGTTTAAACGCGGTTTGTGTTAGTAAAAACTCACAACAGAAGCATGTGTCCAAATTCAACAAAGAGCTTTCTCTTCCTCTTGCACCCACACTGTGTCACTCGCCCTGTCTCAGAGCAGCACAGAGCCACAATCCTTAATTATAATGGCCTCTTGAGGGCGCAAGAGTGCCACATCATACAATGGCCCCTGTGATCCGCCCTCCTGCAAGTGCTTCTAGCCTCGCTGTGGTGGAGCCCTAGTCAAAACAATCCATCATTGGCCGTAGAGCTATCGCGTCCACTTTGTAATTTCATGGACGCTAGGAGGGCTGTCCCAGGCGTTTCACTGTGGATACTGGGAATTATTTCACCACAGATATTCTCTCCAGTTCAAATGCAGACCTCCCCGCTTCAATGGCGTGGTCCCGTCACTGACTTTGCCCCAAAGCATCCTGTTCTGTGACAGGAAGTTCTCAGTCTGCTAGAGAAGGAGCAATAGAATGAAATCTCCCCTCAGATAGAGCGGAATGCGCATGTTGAATTATCTGGACGATTGGCTGATTTTAGCCTACTCAAGAGATGTGCTAATCAGTCACGTGGAAACAATGCTTCGCTATTTGGATACGCTGGGACTGCGTGTGAATATGCAGGAAAGCGTGTTTTTACCAAGTGGGACTATAACATATCTGGGAATATGATTGGACTCGATGCCGATGTGAGCCCATCTCTCTAGAGCAATTTCATTGACTCTGCGCTTTTTCAGACCGGGCAGGTTGTTTTCACTGAGGGAATTGCAGAGGCTTCTGGGACTGATGGCGGCGGCTTCTTTAGTGTGCCATCTGGGTCTGCTGCATATGCGGCTGCTACGTTTTGGTTGTAACTCGAGTTCTGCCGAGGGCTTGGTCTTTGGTCCACAAGCGAATTACGGTCATTCACAGTTGCATCTGCACTCTGAGACTGTGGAGCAGCCCGGATATGTTCAGCCCTGGAGTTCTTTTCTCGACGAACGCATCTACTTCAGGCTAGGGAGCAGTGTGCCTGGGCGTCACATAAACCGTTTGGAATTGGAAGCAGTGTCCTTACCCCTGCAAGCCTTTCGGTCAAAATTGGAGCGGCAACATGTACTGATTCAAACCGACAACACGTCTGTGGTCTCGTACATAAATCGCCAGGGCAGCGTGCGCACCAGAGCTCTATTCAAACAGGCAGCGGATCCCCTGTTGTGGGCGGACCAACACTTTCTCTCCATAAGAGCAGCGCACATCCCCGGTATTCTGAACCGTGGAGTGGAAATGCTTTCGAGGATTGGGATCCCTCAAGGAGATCAAATGATTTGGGATCGATTCAGGGGGACTGAAGTGGCTGCCGGGAGAGGCTCTGACAGTGCGTTGGCCGGAAGCCAGGCTTTACGCGTTCCCTCCGGTGAAGATTCTGCCTATGGTGTTCTGCAAAATCAGGGAGGAGAGAGCGCCAGTTATACTCGTGGCCCCGAACTGGCCGAATCATCCCTGGTTCGAGTTAGTGATGGCTCCCCCATGGCGATTCCCCCTCAGGAAGGACCTGCTGTCTCAGGCGAATGGCACGATATGGCACCCCAGCCCCGAGCTGTGGAACCTTCATGTGTGGCCACTGCGGGGACCATAATGAGCGTGACGCTCTGCACTCACGAGTGCTGAACACATTTACGGAGGCGTGTGCATCCTCTACAAGATGCCTCCATGATCTGAAGTGGGGAGTTATCACAAAATGGTGCAAGGACATTTATGTTGACCCTGGGACCTGTTCCGTGTCGGATGTTTTGTGCTTTCTACAGCACAGTATGGATCGCTGGAGTTTGCCATCCAGGCTGAAGGTGTATGTGACAGCTATGCCGCTTTTCGTTCCCCGGTTGATGGGCAAACGATCGGTAAGCACGCAATGGTAATCTGTTTTCTCAGGGGAGCAAGGAGATTGTGTCCTTCACGGCCGCCCTCCGTGTCGCCGTGGGATTTAGCTCTAGTTTGAGGGCTCTATCTCTACCACCGTTCGAGCCCTTAGCTTCAATTGCGGTTAAGGAGCTTCCCTGAAGACTGCCTTGCTTCTTGCTCTCACCTTGGCGAAGTGCATTGGAGACTTTCATGAGTTTTGGTGAATGACACTGCATCTGTTTCAGACCTGGTGTCTGTAGCGTCACCCTCCGGCCAAGACCGGGTTATGTTTTGAAGTCACTCAATACAGTGTTTGGAGCACAGGTTGTGTCCCTGCCCACCTTGTCTCCTGAGCTGTCAGCCTCATGTGACACTGATGCTCAGAGTGCCGGGACCCTTTTAGGGTTTTAAGGATGTATTTGGATTGCTCAGCCGCCTTTCATCAGTCGGACCAGCTGTTTGTGTGCTTGGTGGATGTAATAAGGGACGTGTTGTTTCTAAACAGAGACTTTCTCACTGGATTGTGGATGCTATTGAATGCTAACAAATGCCAGGGGGAGGATTGTCCCCTCAACATCAGAGCTCATTCTGCGAGGACAATATAAATGCTTCCTCATGGTCCTGGTCTAGAGGTATGTCTATGCAGTATTTATGTTTTGCTTATTGCGTTGTGTCTGCCCTGTTCAGTGCAGCCTTCGAGTTATTGCATGAAGATATGCAAATTTTGTTAGGGTCGGAGCAGATGTCTCATTGGTTTAGTTCCGCTTTTCAGGTGCGAGCACTCTTAGCGACACGGCCATTGGCTAGAACTGTCTTGCTTATGTGTGGGGGTAATTGATTCCGTTCAGGGCTTATCTCCACTGCTCTCACGGCGGGATTTTATACTGTTCCCATATACGTCTTAGCTGACGTAATGCTGAGTTACCGCTTTAAGAAGGGAATGTCTCAGTTTACTATCGTAACCTCGGTTACCTGAGAGGCTGTAACGAGATATTACGTTAGCCACCGTGGTCGCTGTTTGATCAGCTGTGCTAGCCTTCAGTCGTGATTCTGACGTAATTTAGCATTTAAATGCGCCCATGCATTTTATACTGCACGCTGACCTGTCAGTATTTGCATCCTTCGCGTCAATTGGCCAGCTGTCCCCAGCTGGTGTTAGCCCATAAGATTTCAGCAAAAAGTGGAGAAGGGAGGAGTTCCCAAATACGTATTAGCTGACGTAATGTCTCGTTCCCGCTTCTCAGGAAACCGAGGTTATGATAGTAACCGGAGACGTTTTGTTACATACAGCAACTCATTTAAAGTTAACTATTTCTTCCTCCTTCCAGACACAGAGCACTTTAATTTGAGAGTTGTTTAAGTGAGAGAAAATCTGTAACTTAGTCCAGATTGGGGAAACTGTAATGTTTAATAATTTACTTTATTATGTAAATAATTTTTGCATTGAAATTTGCATAGATTTTTGTTTGTATAAGCTTTCAATTATAGTCTTTAAAAAGAAAATTGGAATCTGCAAAAATTGGTATCGGCGGTTAACACTTCCAAAGAATTGTAATCGGACAAGTAAATAACGTACAATAACTAAACTATTGAGTTATTTTAGATATATTTAATTTACCAAATGAGCAGTGTAAGGATGTGCCTTAGTTTAAATAACAGCATGGAGCGGTGATGCACAGTGAAGGCTGCAGCCTTGTTAGCATGTGACCTCAGTTTGGGATGACAGAGAATTAACTGTAGCAACAAGGTCCTGCCAGATTGGAGTTACATGTTAATCAGGGGGACGAGAACAATGCCAAGTTGCTGCAAAATGCCACTGGGAGTATTCAACTGCACGTTAATAAAATTATGTGATTAAATTCACACTGTGTGGGCTAAAAAGCTGCTCTGATTAATTCAAGCATAACTATTTATTTAGTTTTTTGGGGGGCAGTTCAATTTTCTTTCAGCCACTTCGATAAAAGAGTTTGTTTAAGAGGCTGATTACATCCTGGTCTCAGCTGGTCAGTCATTAGAGATGCCATTAGATGGTAAAAATGGCAGCGGTTTCAAATATCAAAGATGGTTTTGGATGGTAATCTGAATCTTATTTTGTGTTCACCATATCAAAATATTATTTTATCTGCAAACTGTAGCTTTCTGACCATCTCAGACACGTTTATAACTCTCTTTGTAAGTCCCCAGAAGTCTCTTGCTAAATGTTTTAAAATAAATACTGCAGTAGTCTTCTCTTCTCGGCTGATTAATATCTTTAAAAAATATATAATTAATATAGATATGGTTCAATGTCTTTGTAATGAAACAGAAATTCATTTCACTAGGCTGCCATCTGCTGGAAAGACGTAATGTTATATTTTGGGTAAAGAGAGGCTAGTTGGAATTAAATACTAGCCTACAATTTACTGAATACTGTGCAGTATACAGTGTCTAGTGCCCAACTGATGGAAATAATAAAAGAAAGAGCAGACAATACTTCACAATTACCATTGTTTACTGTATCTTTAATTCAGCTAGTGAACCCTGCTGTAATCTTGGTAATGAAAATGGTTGTGTATAAAAATGTTTAAACATAAGACTGATGTATACTGCATATTTTGTCAAATGTAGTGGGCCAACCAGCTATTTTATCCAGAAAATTTGAATACTCTGCACAGTATACTTGGTTCACCCCAAAATGAAACTGCTGAAAATGTACTCACCTTCAGGCTCTCCAAGTTTCTTCATCAAAACAGTTTTGGAGAAATTTAGCATTAAATCACAGACTCACCGATGGATCCTCTGCAGTGAATGGGTGCTGTCAGAATGAGAGCTTATGAGAGTTGATAAAAACATCACAAAAATTCAAAAGTATTCCAATTCTAATCCGTTCCTTTAATCCATTCACTATCACCCTCTCGCATCAAAATCCAACAAAATACTTACTTAAAACTGTTTACACTTGTACTGTAAATGGAGCTTAATTTGTGAACATCTCATCTGATTGAGACTAGACGACTTTTTCCACTAGAGAAAGCAATGTTATGAATAGAGGACTCATACTGGAAACTACAGTTCGGAGTGTTAAAAAATAAAATAAAAAAGGTCTTGATAGATTACTTTATTGCAAACACACAGCCTTTTGCTTCACACTATGTTAACTGATGGACTAGAATCGTGTGGATAACGTGTAGATTACTGTGATTTTTTTTATAGCTGTTTGGACACACATTTTGAAGGCACCCATTCAACAGTTGTATTGTTAAGCAAGCAACATAATGCTAACTTTCTCCAAACCGGTTTCCATAAAATAAAATAAAATAAATAAAAAAGGAGAGGTCCCTGATCACTGGGTTGTTACCAGGTTGCAGAATATGCTAGAAAAAAAATATGACAAATTATTTATTCTGCATCTTTCCCTTTAAGATTCCTCATCCAAATTTACATATGTTGCAATTTCAGAAAACATAATTTCCAAACTTGCAACAGGTTCAGGATTTTTTTTTTTTTTTAACATGAGTGTTAAACATCCCTCCTCATTGGTTGAGGAGGTGAGAAAAGACCAAGCGCTGGTGATAACAGAGACACAGCTACTGACAAAAAAAGGAAGAAAACAACCTTTAACTGTAAACATGTTGACTCATTTGTAAAATAAAGTTTTGTTGAGCAGTTCACATGCTCCAAGCCCCTTGTGTGCAAAAAAACAGTTTAGAGTCCCATGCTTTAATGCATAAATCACTGCACACATTTTAGCAACCACTACATTCATTCACTCAATAATATTACCAATACTGGTCTCTCTCTCTCTCTCTCTCTATATATATATATATATATATATATAAAATAATAATAATAATTACTACTTTAAGCCCTTTCTATAGTACAGCATCCACTTGCTTTTGCAAACTCATTACTATTTGTGCCACTTTTATGGATAATCAGATCTAACAGGTGTTTTATGACTTGTAAAGAATATATTACCAGATGAATAAAGTCTTTTTACTACACTAAAATGTGCCTCGGGTCGGCCTTAAAATAGCTGCATTGCACTGTTGTTCATCTGCTGCAGTACAATAAACCACTGAAATACTGAGGCAACATAAGCGGTGTTAACCTTCAGGCAAACCTTTAATACAGCCTTAGAAATGACAAGAAGCCAATTCATTCGAGGCTACAGAAAGAATGGATTTGGATCAGCCACAACACAGAATATGTTGAAAACAGCAGTTTTCAAGGTTAGCTTGACTTCTAAGAAAAAAAGAGAGCGTGCTAGGCAATCTTATTACGTCTCTATCATTTTTTTTTATGTCTGTCTCTTCTGCCAACCTTATAAGTTCAGCACCTTTGATTACTGACCTAAGCGAAACGTTATTCCGACTCTGGAATTCTGTCAAAATGCCTGCAGTAAAGAGACATGTCATGATTATATACCTCTCCTGAATGCAATTGTCTTATGCTAGGAATGCTTAGGCTGCACTATAACAACATTGCATGGTGTACAATCATTTTCCAGAGACTTTTGCTGCCAAATGAACATTGCTGAGCTATATAAGTCACGGCATGTTTTCATTTTATGTGAAAATATTGTTCACAGAGTCACACACTGAAATCCCATTACATGCTCTTAATGTCCTCGGTGTTATGGCGTGATACATCTAAGTCAAGCACTTCTACCGAAAATGTTATGGACTATTACATTTACATAAACCAATGCAGCGGAGATTTAAAGTGTAACTTGACGCTATGACAAAAGAACATAATCTACCTCTAGGGCAGGGAAATGTCTGTTGCCTATGAATAAAATAGTGAAATCAACCGGCGGGCATACAAGAATTCTGTCATGTTCCACAGTAAGAAACATTCTGCCAGTAGAGTAACACATCAACATCCAAAACTACACATTATGCAAATCATCTCATTTAGAAATAAGTGTAATGGGGGGGATGTGCCATTCCTGATGAAGATTGATAGGAAAATCAAGTTAAGTGGATTCAATGCCTTTGGTTTGGACATGATCATGAATCCATAAGTTCAAAACAATGAATAGCTGATCAACAGCACTGCAATAAACTTAATTTACAATCTATCAATAAAAAAAAAAATTAAAAATGCAAATAAAAAAAAACCCTTTAATAATGAGATTTATTCACTTATGCCTATGTGGCAAGGTGAGTTATTCCATGCTGTTCAATTAAATATTTTCAAATTAAAATGAAGAAATCCGTTTTACTTGTGTACTGTTTTTGTCATTATATTAGCTTTTTTTTTTTTTTTAAGATCATTTACTTTTAGTTATTTTACTTTTTGATATTTATTCAACATTAAGTTATTTAAGATGTTTAAAATGTAGATAACATTACGTTAAAATAAAAGCAGATTAGTTTCATCATTAAGGATCTTTCAGCTCAGATCTGCTGCTAAATTAAAATATATAAGTTTTAGTTGATTTTTATTTTTTTTAGGAGTTGTAACAATCCCAGCTTGATTACTGTAACTGTATGTATGCACGGCCATCTCAATCTCATCTCCAGATGGTTCAGTACACACCAGTGAGACTTTTAGCGAACATCAAAAATAAGATCACATCTTTCTTATTAGAATTATAGGTGTTTATAGTTTTAAAAAAAGCAGCCCAACATGGTATTTCTCCACAATACATTTGTAAACAAGGTCATGCAATCAACTTCCTTCTGTCCTGTTCATGCTGTAAGGGAGATTTCTCAGCTCTGGAACTGTTTCCCTGCTCATATTAGATCCTCCTCCTCCACTGGCAATTTTAAATCCGCTTAAAGGTCCATTTTTATTACTTAGCCCTTGATTCCATAGAAGTTTGCTTTTTACGGGTTTCCACTTATTCTGTTATTTAGATTTGATCAACTTGACATGAATATCCCTCTCTTTGTTACAGGATGACTTTTATAGCCTGCGATTACAATATGAAGATCTGTGAAAATGTGTATTTATGGGTTTGGTGATACCAAAAAAAATGAACCTGAAAAGAGAAAAAGCTACAATAATCTCGACAGGAGTTAAATCTGGGAGTTACTGCGGCGTGTTCTTAAGTCAAATTCAGTCAAACGGTCGTCATACAAACTGAAATGGCATTCAAAAGCTTCAGTAATCTCTCCCAAAGTGCTTATTCACTTTGGCGACAGCAATGTAAATCACTAGATTTACCACAAAATACTGTTCCTTACGCTCCATCTCCTTCAGCCTCATCTCCACCCTCCCCTCTGAGTCTTGGTATAGAATGGAGAAACTCCCGCCGTCCAGATCATATGATACTGTGTCCTGACTTGCTTCTGTCATCACAACAGGAGCGCTGACACACCAAAAAGGCTGCTTGGCTTCATCCCATACAGTGAGGCTGAGCATGCAACAGTCCTGAAGACAGCAAGTTCACCATGAAATACATCCTTACATACGTATTTAAATACTGTGAATAAAAAGTGAGGATGACTAGAACAGAGTGGTGATTCTGTACCCTGATAGTTCCATGTAAAGCTTCAGTCCTCCAAGGCAAGCTGACATCTCCAACCAGATGAATATTTGGAGATCTGTTATTCTCACTGATCACTTCCAGCGGAAGATAACCATCAGAAATCTGATCTGGAGAACACAAATGTTATACAAAAGTCTTTGTATTTAATAACAGCTTAGTAAAAACATCTTAATTTTGCTAAGAATAGGACAACACGGATATATTTTTGGGAATATAGCGCCATCTACTGTTTTGAATCTAGTACAATCAACTGTTGAGGAATAGTGTAAAACTGTAGCAATAGCCAAATGCTCATTCATTTACTTGTAAGGTTATTTATTTTGAACCATCAGACGGATGACAGTTTTCAGAGTGTAAACTGTTAGTTTAACGTGGAATGATTTTAAAATAATGATAAATGATTCAAGTTAACTCTTACTCTAGTCTATTTTTTACCTCTCCTGCAAAACAGCTGGGAAAAGCGGCCCGACATGATGACTCTCACTGTATTGTGCAGTTCGATGTAAGCAGTGTATCCATGGAGACCGTACTCCGGGTCCACATCATCAAACAAAGCACTGACTCCAGCTGCTGTACATGGACTAGTGGTGTGAAAGGAGGATACAGAAGGGAACAAAAGAGATTAACAACAAAGCGGGTGTCAGTTTAGCTTTTCACACTGAAGACTTTAGATACAGTATGGCGGTAAAACAGGTGGTTTAACAGCTGATGAGTCAGAGCTGTGCATTCTCTAACTTCACCAGATGATGGAGCTATTACACCACTAAACTATACTGATGGTGCTACATAACTGACACTCGGGTTCTGACACACACACACACACACACACACACACACGTTTGGAGTATATGGGGGGGGGGGGGGACATTAGTACAACTTTGATAAAAGACAAAATGATAATAGGAAATACAGCAATACCTAATAGATGCATGAAGACTTCGTTCCACAAGTCTGTGATTGTGTAAGTTCACCATGACAAAAGCAATTCCCCACTGGTCCTGTATAGAAGCACCAGATTAACAATTTTTTTATTATTAAAAAAAGAAATGATGTTTTATATTATGAATACCACTACTATCAATAATAATAATTATAATTATTTACACACTACTATAATATATATATATATATATATATATATATATATATATATATATATATATATATATATATATATATATATATATATATATATATATATATATATATATATATATATATATATGTTTAAAGCTGCATTTAAGCAAAAATATAATAATATTGTGAAATATTATTACAATTTAAAATAACTGATTTCTATTTAGATTTTTTTAATGAAATGTATTCCTGTGACACAAAGCAGATTTTTTTTACATCATTACTCCAGTCTTCAGTGTCACATGATCTTTCAGAAATCATTATAGTATGCTGATTTGCTGCTGATTAAGAAACATTATAATTATTATTTTGAAAACATTAATATATATATATATATATATATATATATATATATATATATATATATATATATATATATATATATATATATATATATATATATATATTTATATATATATATATATATATATATATATATATATATACATACATATACATACATATATATATTAATGTTTTCAAAATAATAATGAATGCCGGCCAGCAATTTTAAAAAAAATACAAATCTTCTGTAAAATGTAATTGTGTTTCAATCCATTAATGCATGATTGCAGTTTAAAATTATTAATTTAGTTTGAAAAAAAAAATTATATATATATATATATATATATATATATATATATATATATATATATATATATATATACACACACACACACACACACACACACACACACACACACAAAAAATCAAGTGAAACATAAGCAAAAATGACTAAATAAACAAAATACATAAACAAAACAACAAGAGCAAAACAAAACAGCTATTTGAATAAAAGAAGTGTCACAAAATGTAGGTTTTCTTCACAATCTAGCCTGCAAGCTCAGCTCTCGAAATGGACAATACCTTCCAGAATCCCAAAGTTATGCCCTGTCCAACATACAGCATCTTGACAATCTTGTCTGAAACACACAACTCGCTGTGTTCTCTTTGAAGCTTTATTTTGGACATAACTGATTTCCAGCCCGGCCTGAAAGGCACAAGATGGAAACAACCACATCACTCATTTAGGTTGGAGTAAAAGTGTACCTTTATATTTGTTGGCACCTACCATACCTGTAAGGCGCAGGACAATTGAGTGGCACCCGCAACACTCCATGAAGCTCAAGCGAGGTGAGCTGGTTGAAAGGAGGCCAACTGACAGTGCCCCAAAACACAAAAACAGCCGTGCTACTGAAGGAGGCATGAGACTGCTGAAAGGTGCTCCGCCGTCCTCTCCCATCAGTCACTGTGATCTCCCACGTAATGCACAGACTCCTGCCAAACACACATGACACAAACCACATCTGACACTTCTGCTCTCAGATCATTTAAGGGCAATGCCTTTTTTGTTGTTCTTTGAAGGGAATGCAACACAAAGAAAACATAAAATGTATTGTGAAAGAAAACGTTAAGTGGATGAAAATAATGTTCAATCTGTACATTTATCTTGTGTTCCTGTAGCATCCCTAAAACAAGATACACTTCTTTATTTGTGAAAAAAAATTATAATGCTGATATATGAAACTGAAAGATAACTCTTTTTCAAATACTATATTTTTAAGTAAGCATATTATCAATTGCATTTTTAAGCATGCATAGAGCAATAATCTAATGAAGTTAAAAAGTGAGGTTTCAACCTAATAAATAATATGATAAAATGAGAGAAAAAAACTTCATATTTCAAATATGTTCTGAAATATGAAAACTGATGGAAAATATTTTGTTTTGAAAATGTATACATTTTTTGATAATATATTCTACAGTTAATTATTAATTAATTTGTTTAGCATGCTTAAAGCAAAAGTCCAATTACGTTAGAAATTGAGGTTTAGGCTTAAAATAATAATACAAATGTTGCCAACAGGGAAAATGAATGAATTAAAATTATAATAAATATTAATGAAAATGAATAAATAAGCATTTCTTAAACAAGATAGACTGCATTACTCGCAAAAGTTATAATTATGAATTAAGAACAACGAAATAAAATGTTGTTTTAGAGATTACATTTTGTATTAAGTTCAATTGTTAATTTAATATATATATATATATATATATATATATATATATATATATATATATATATATATATATATATATAGTTTATAAAGCAAAAAAAAAAACATTTCTAAAACACGATAAACGTCATTACTTGCAAAAATGCTATTATGAATTATGAAAACTAAAAGATAATGTTGTTTGCTGAAACATTTGTATTAAGTTAATAAAATGAATGAAACAAACATTTTTAAAAGCATAAATAAAAAACTATTTTTATAGGTGGAGGATCTAAGGTAAAGAGATTGTTCACAAAAAGAAGGCTGCTAAAACATTTATTTTTTTAATCTTTTTTTTTTTTTTTTTGAGAGTAAAAACTGTGTTCATGTAGAAAGACGAAAACTTAAAGATTAACTGAGAAACAAAACAAAAATAGTATTGACTGACTGACTGATGTGCAGTGCTGTTATTAACCCAATTCAGTTGATTAAAAGCAGGAAAGTGTCTGTTTTAGCAAGATACTAACAATGCATAACATTAATTCTGAAAGAAGCAGGGCATTAGTTTGGGGAAATACCTAATCTGATAAATTATGTATCCGGCATTGGCACCATATGATATCAATTAATGCTGTGAGACGAGAGACAAGCAGAGTCCCAGAGAGATTAATAGCTGTTGTTTGTGTCTGCAAGTCAGTGGAGATGATTATTACCGAAGTAAATCTAATCCTTCGGTGTCTTTGTAACTGAGGATCCTGTGGGGATCTGTCTGGGCAAGAGGTAGGGGCCAAGCAATTTATTTCTACAATTCACCCAGCCTTCTGAGGGGACCACAATTATTTTCATTCCCCCTGTATGCCACACGCTCTTTGAGTCGAAAAATTGAGTGGCCCGGCAGCTCTAATCAGAGGTTAAGACAACAGCACGCCGCGGCCTGCAGATCATCAAGCGTGTTTCCTTTCCCATCGCCCAGGAGCACAGAGCAAATCGAAGACGCTGACTCTCACACTCACCTTTAATAAGCCCAGACACTGCAGGAGGGAAAAACACACCCTGACATATATTTGATGGGGGATATGCCATCTTCAACAGATTACATAGGTCACAACAAAGATGATATTTGACTACAAAGTCGTGTAGTGTATTACTAAATGTAGGGATGTACAGAAAGAGAGATAATCAAAGCAACTAAACATAGATTACAAAGAAACGTACAGATCATGTGTCATCATGGCAAACCAATGCTCTCGTCATCTTAAATGAAGGATATAATAACCATAAAAATATAAAAGGGATTTCAGGACACATCGATTTTAAGATTTACATATTTAATTAGGCCACATATTTGTGAAATCTCAAATTAAATACACCAGAAAAGCTAGGATCTCTAACCTTATGACTTCCTCTGTATGACGTGGGAGTCCTGAAAAAGGGTCAATTCGTCGTAGTTTCGTTCTCCACTTGTTCAAGTTCAGGCCGGCAATTTCTTTGAAGAAGGTGTTTCTCCAGTATCCCTTTGGCCTCTCCTGCACACCCATCATACCCAGGGCATGCATCATCTGGTCTTCTTGGCAGGCTTTCTTCTTTTTGGTACATTCACGGATGTAAAACTGATACCACATAGCACTGCAAGGACATCAGGGTAAGGAAGAAATTATTTTGATTGATCTTTTTTTTTTTTTTTTTGCTTTGTGTGAGACAAAAAAGGGTCTGGAGAAAAAGCAACTCACTTGCTGTTGGACAGTTCATGGAAGTGCTTGTTGACAAAACTAATGCAGAAAAGAGACCCAGTATCCAAGTATGAGAGAATCCTGAGAATGATCTCCAGTGGCATCCTAGTTTAAGTTAGATAAAATAAATAAGATAGATAGATAGATTGATTGATTGATAGATAGACAGACAGATAAATAGATGAACAGATGAACAAACAGACAGAGATGTGGCATCTTATTTAAAAAACAAACAATACATAATTTGTTCATGCGTGATATAACAAATTAAATAGCTACTTTAAATACTCAAACAATAAGTAATTTAATTAATTTCCAGTAATCCGAGCATGAGAGTCACCGTGAGGCTAAGAAAGTTACAACACTCGCAAAACATGCCTTTCTAAGAAGTTTTCACAAGTCTTTGCTCTGCGTTTGGATGTCATTCTGTGGACTGGTGGATGTTGTAGAGCAGCTTTTTTTTGTTTTCTGAGGAGATTAAACACACACACACTGAAACGATCTGGCAAAGCTCTGCAGTGCAGAAGCATTAAAGCGAGAATGATGCGAGATAACATAGAAGCAACAACAACCTGGACATGGATTCTGATTTAATAATTGAAGGCTGCCCCGCGTCTTGCCTCTGGGTCTTCGAGGATTGCGAAAACATAATTTGTATCTCTTGTGAAGCGTGTTTTTATCTCTTGATCTCGCTCTTCCGGCATCTCGTTGTCAAGGTAACCAGGCCAGCGCGCTGCTGCGCAGGTGTTAAACGCATTAATCGCACTACACAGGGTGCACTGTCATCTCAGAGTCTGGTTTATTTTAATGGGTACAGTCTTGCACACTAGGTAGGACATTAAACAGTTCAGGTAGGAGTTATAACATGTTATTCTGAGCAAATCCTCAACTTCAACTACAATATTGAGGTGATGTGACCATAGATGTGACTAAGTTCCGCAGGCTGCAGCGAGCCCTACTTGGAGTAATCTCGGAAATACTGCCCCCAACAGGCCAGGAGGATTCCGTCAAACAGTCATTCAGAAGACGGTGTGCTCAAGGACATCAATATCGATTGTTAAGTTACATTTATAAATTTAGACAGGCTATTCACGTGGATTTATTGTTCAGGGAGGGAGTGGGCGAGGGCAGACAGCAACACAAAAAAATCACAACCTAATAAAGCAATAGTGTGTTCAGTATTAAAACTCTTCAACAATTGTATTGTAGTAATTTTGACATTAAGGCGCTTTAGAAGATGTGTTTTAATACACCACCAATCAAAAGGGTTTGATCAGTAAGTTTTTTAATGCTTTTTAAATAAGCTTCTTCTGCTTAACAAAGCCTGCATTTATTTGATCCAAAAATACAACAAAAACAGTGATATCAATTACATTTTAAAATACATTCAAATCAAAAGCAATTAATCTAAATAGTAAATATATATATATATATATATATATATATATATATATATATATATATATATATATATATATATATATATATATAAATCCCCCTCTTTTGCTGTACTTTGGATTAAATAAATGCAGACTTGGTGTGCAGAAGAAACTTCTTTAAAATCATTACTGTTCAAAAATGTATGAAATATAGGTTTTTACAATCTAGACTATTTAGGTAATTTTAAGACAAATAACATTCTGTGCTTACAAGCTAAAATTAGGTTGTTGTTTTCAACAGGGTGGGGGTTGGGGGCAGAGATATTGGGGAAAATGAATAAAAAAGAAAGGGAAGTAAAGGTGCAGTGCAATAGAGAACCTTTAATTATTTTCCACTGCCCAAGACTTAAGGATTTAGACCAGGGGTGTCAAACACAGTTCCTGGAGAGCCGGAGCCCTGCAGAGTTTTGTTCCAACCCTGCTCCAACACACATATCACGTAGACTGCATCCCAAAAACTTAGGCAGCTGACTTGCTGCCTCGCTGGCGTTTGAGACAGTGACTTTACAAGCAGCGTTTTTGCACAAAGGCACCTCATTAAACTGTTCTCAGACAGGCTTCTGAGGCAGAGTGACGGTTTAATGATCTACAGCAAAATATAGAAAGCTTTGGTGATAACTAAGTGAATATTACATTACTCCAATATGAATTTCTCGCTAGAAATTACATCAAAAGTGGAAAACGTTGACCACCGACTTTCAGAAGCCATCTTTACTTTTTAATTTAACTGTCACAGAATGGAACACACAGGATTGTGGGATATCAAAGGCAGCGAAAGATACATCTACTGTATGCTGCCTTCAAAAATCAGCCATATGAAGGAATCTCAACAGACAGGAACTGAAGCTTACATTGAATTTGGACATGCCTTGATGCCTTCCTACCTTGAAATGCGTCCTCCGAAGGCAGATGCAGACGTAGTTTTCAAATAAGCCTAAAGGACTTGATTATTTGCAACAGGTGTTTAATTAGGGTTGAATCTAAACTGTGCAGGGCTCCGACCCTCCAGTAATAGAGTTTGACACCCCTGATTTAGACCTTTTTAATGTGATGGCCATTCAAATAATAGGGTTGTCTGTGGTTTCAGAAATTGTTGTGGATGTATAGGCTATATAAAAAGGGGGCAAAATTGCACCTTTTGGGGTACACCAGCTTGTCACCAAAGCAGTACTTTTAAAAGGACATCTTTGTTCCTTATTTACCCCTAATAGTTAGGATAACATATTAGTAACTTAAGGGTATGAATTACTACTCTACTCTAAGGTACTAACATGTGCTTATTATGGGTAAAAAGGTACAAAGATGTCCTTTTAAGAGTACTGCTACGGTGACAAGCTGTTGTACCCCAAAAAGTAATTTGTTTGACCATTTTATTTCTGCGTGGCCTGCATGGATGAGTGTGAGATTTCCCGGCCTGAAACTGCATCCCAGTCCGGCCCTGCCTTTCCTTCCAGTTTTTGTTTGTCTTCAAATGTTTGCTGCTTCAAAAATGGATCCTCTGCAGTGAATGGGTGCCATCAGAATAATAGTTCTAACATCTAATAAAAACATCAAAATAATCCACACCACTCCAGTGCATATGTCATTTTTTGGGTGAACTATTCTTTGTGAAATATATTGGATGAGATTTTAATAAAGCACCAACAACAACAACCAAAAAAAGTTTTTTGCAATGTTTTTTTATTTTTATTTATTTTATTTTTTTATGGTGGTTTAGGTGATCTCAAGAGTGATGGTGGTCTGCTGCCTGTCAGAAGAAATTGTCATAACATACACAGTAATGTTCGGTTTCTCATGGTTGGGGAGAGTTCTTCTCTGTGGGCATAAACGGCTCTGGGCCCCGTGATACACAGGCCCAGTGCCCACCAAGCTTGACATTTGATGTTTTCTTTCTTTTTCTTGCTCTTCTGCAAGCCCTTGGTCAGCCGCTGATCTCGGATGCTCAACATCAACCTCCACAGAGCCTGTCACTCTCCACAGTGCTATTCTTGTCAAAAAAGGGTGTATGGAGATCCTGTGAGGACATATGATGTTGACTATGACCGGAATATGTGGAATCTATTTAAAACCATTGTTCTGGCTATTTATAAAAAATATGGTGAGGATAGTATTTGCTGTTTTGAAATGACAGGCAAAGTGTCTCAAGTATCCTAAGAATACAATATTGTGGAGTACATATTATACTTCAGAAAAAAATATAGACACTGACTCATTCCATTATGAATTAAAGCAGTATCCCCATTTCACTCTTTAGAAGGCGCCAGTCGCGCTCATCTTACATAATATTTCCAATTAGCAACTTTGGGAAGAGTGAGGGAAACTATTAATTAGGGAGGTTAAGAATGGGTTCAGTGGGCATAACACATACTGAATAGACCTGTCAAATCCAGCATCATACTTTATACACTTTACAGCAACTCCAAAGCTCCTCTGAAAAGCTGTTTAAAAGATAGAAAGCACAAAACTGATCACCTATTACGTTTTATTTAGAGAATTACGATTCCACATTTTAACAACTTTTAGTTGTAGATTGTCTCTTTTTAAAGAGATTAATTTTTTTTCTTCACTGTTTTTTAACAGCATCTATTCATTCAAGAAGTTGCTCTACTGTGCGCTCTTAAAAATAAAGGTTCTTATTGGCATATGGTTTAATGAAGAACTTTAAACATCCATGGAACCTTTTCTTTTCACAAAAGGTACTTTACAACAGAAAAGTGTTTAGATTATAAGTGTTTAAATTTAAATTTTTAAAATGTTCTTCACACTTAGAAGAAATGGTTGAGTTTCTCCATGGGAAACAATTCGCAACTGACAGTTACTTGGACCGCTAAACGAGACGATATTTAAGAGTGGTAACACCTTTTATAAAGGATCCATTAACAATATTTAACTTCATAACATGAGTTAACATTTTTTTTTTTTTTATAACTTAACCTCTTATAATAATAAAAAATAAAAAAGTTGTATTAACCAACATCAACAAAGATTCATTAATACTGTAATAAATGTATTTATTATTGATAGTTATATAAGTTAATGTATTAACTTACCTTAGTTTAATGTGTTGAGTAATCACTGAAATGTTCTTTGGGAACTAAAAATGGTTCTATAAGGAATCGCATAAAACAACCCACAATTTAGACATTTTATGGCCAGCCATTATTCATTATTCAAGCCCTTGTAGACCAACCGTGTTTCAAAGTGTTTATTTAAAAATATTCACTTGATAAACATATGGTTTGAGATCTGGTAAGAAACAGAGGATCCTAGCACTTCTTCTCCACAGGGTGGAGCACAAGACTTTTATCTGACTTTGAAGGCATTCCACCTGGATACTGATATTACTGAATTGCATATCTATTTTTTCTAGTATTAAGCAATATAATATCAGCTTCAAATTTATAGCTGGTCTACTAACTGTATGGTCTACTTACTATAAGTTTGCTATTGATATGTTAAAAGAATAATGATGTCACCAAAAATTGGTTGATAAAAGAGCTGTTATTGTGCAGACAAACTCTTAAGTCCAAGATTCTGGCCGCCCCTGACCTTTATGCCCAGAAACGTCCGCTCCAGAATTATTACTGTACTTGAAAAGAAGGGATGGGCGTGAATCGCCCTCTAAAAATAATGAAGGAGCAATTGGTTTTCTCCACTCTTATAGGTCCGCGCTTCACTCCTTCTCAAGACAGCTGAAGGAGCAGGTACACAGATTGCACCAACTATGGATTTAACAGGTAACATAACGGACATTTCAAGTAGAAATTAGGCAAAAGATAACATAGAAAGAAAGATTGAATTGCGCTGTTTATGATATTTATTGATGTAATTGTATGTAATTGTTATAGAAGTGTTAATAATTATGTAAAATATAACTCGGAACTGTAAAACTTTATTTTTTATTATGTGTGACGTGAGTAAAACGCAACAGACCTTGTATTTTAGTCGAGATTAGGTGTTGCGCATTGTTGCGCAATTTATTATCTTCAAGCATCATACTGAGATATTATCTAGCTATATTCACTGATCAATTATTATTCGTGCACTGTTATTGTTTGTAAAATATGTATGCCTTTTTTTATCATTCAGGGACCATTGTGCCAATATTCTGAGCACCTTAATAAACTGATGCGCATAGACGAGAAAAGGAGTGTGTGACGGTGTTACAGAGAGAAAGAAAGTGAGAGGCAAGAGAGAGAAAGTGTATGAGAGAGAGGTTAGTTTGGAACAGTTGATACAGCCACATCAAACCTCCAAGGGGCTGGTGGTTAAGATCAGTTTGTAGAGGATTCTCGTTCCGATCATGGTGCCAGCAGCCTGTCCCGGACCCTTTGCCATGCTGGCTCTCGCCTTTCTCCTGGGATGTGGCATGGGGCTCTGTCTGGGTCAAAATGACACGGAACCCATTGTTCTGGAGGGAAAGTGTCTGGTTGTGTGCGACTCCAACCCCTCTTCCGACGGAGGAGTCACCTCTTCGCTTGGGATATCTGTGCGCTCTGGCAGCGCCAAAGTGGCTTTTTCGGCCGTCAGAGGAACAAACCACGAACCTTCGGAGATGAGCAACACATCCATGACCATCTATTTTGACCAGGTCAGGTGTCCCGTTGGTGACTTTATAATCACAGGAACTGCATATGTATTGCTGTGCTCAGGAATTTCAGCCAGAAACTTCACGAAGTGACAAATGCTTCTATTCTATTGGAATGCACGTTTTTAACCAATTCAGCCGCGTATCTTGATTTTCAGGGTAATTAACATTATTTAATTAAACGTAAGCCTTTTTAGTGTTGGTCAGATAAAATGTGTGATTTTCCTAATAGCCTAGTCTCCACAATATCTTTCACCAAACTGCTTAGTTGAAAATGTTTTGTCACCCATAATGTCAAAAATGTGAAAATGAATGTAAGTGTTTAGACTGACAACAAGCAAGGCGTGTTTAGATTAACAATAACCTACCTGCTGCCATTAAAATCGACCTGTAGTAATTAAAACTGACCCGACGTGCTGACAGGTTTGGAAAGCGCTTATGGCAAGCATTTTTAACATGTAAGCAATTGCAATTGCAATATATATATATATATATATATATATATATATATATATATATATATATATATATATATATTAGTAGCTAAGTATTCAAAGAAGAAGTAATAGTGCCCACATTAATAGTAGCCTACTTGTAATCCTGAAATATCGAGTAGCAATAATAGAAATACATACTTGTTGAAATGTATTTTATATCTGGACCACAGATTCCAAAGAATTCAATTGCGAAAAAAAAGAAAAAAAAAAAAAAAAGAAAGAAAAAAAGAAAAAAAAAAGAACAGTAAGTCTTCTAATGAACTGAAAAAAAATCGTCTTATACTAAACATATGAAAACAAAAAATATTTACTGGTTGGAAGTGAGGAATAAATGTTAAAACGCCTTGCCACACTGCGCTGAAAGATCCGCATGTGCCAAAGTAAAATAGCAGATTTTTAAAAGTAAATGTGATATGAAGATTCGTACAATTTCATATGCTAGTCGATTTGTAATGCGTCATGTTGTTTTTGTTTTAGGTCTTGGTAAACATTGGCAATCATTTCGACCTAAAAGCGAGTCTGTTTACTGCACCACGGAGAGGAATATACAGTTTCAGCTTTCATGTGGTCAAGGTCTACAACAGACAAACCATACAGGTGAGTAGAGCAGCTTGTGTTTACGCACAAAATACTATTGCCGTAAATATGTCATTCTGTGCGTTTTTCACGAACCCTCGTGGAAAGCCGTTTCTCTGCTTAAATTACTAAAGTGCGCTATGTCCTGTTATTCAGGTGAACCTGATGCAGAATGAGTACCCGGTCATATCTGCCTTTGCTGGGGATCAGGATGTCACGCGGGAGGCGGCGAGTAACGGAGTTCTACTGATGGTGGAGCGCGAGGATCGAGTTTATCTCAAGTTGGAACGAGGGACCCTAATGGGCGGATGGAAATACTCCACATTCTCTGGATTTTTAGTCTTTCCTCTATAACTGACTCGCAGACGTGTACCTGTGAGTAACATTTTTCAAGAGAACGACGACGAACGAGTTTCAGTTCTTTGAACAAAACTGAAATCTAGCAAAACTGCATGTGGACGCGTCCACCGGGAGTTCCCGCCCTTTTTGACCGCAAGCGATTTTAAGTTGGATTTTATCGATGGGAAACAATTCGCAACTGACAGTTTCTTGGATCGCTATAAAGAGAAGATATTTAAGACGAACTTCAAATCCCGAACTAGGTGTATTTATCAGTGCATTATTTTGTGTTTGTATAGCCTTAATGATTCGGCTTCCGTCCAGTGAGGTGTGTGGTGTGGAGCTGCGGAAGTGCTTTACGGCCCCAAAGCATTTTTTGCACGAATGGAAGATTCCTGTTTTGTGCTGTCGATGTGTCGTTTGGATACTGAACATACTGAAAATATGCCAAATGTAGGCCACCTGCTAACAGTGATTATAATGAGAAAAAATATATAATATGTCAGCCAATGGAGACTTAAAGACTTTTTGCTAGACATCTAATTAAAAAAAATACATATTTACATTATGGTGTGTTCTACATTCCGGATAATAAGTAGCTTTGATTGATTTAGTGTTCAGTGACATTGCTCACAGATGTAAGTTGTGGAAAAATAAAAGTCCCTATATAGTGTCCCGCCTAATAAAATATTGTATTGTACACATATTAACTATTATTATTAACCTTGATTATTTTTATAATGGATGATAAAATCGTATTAATGAATTGCGCATGTGCAAAAAGCATTTTCTTTGAATGACTACAATGAAAACAGATTGACAAAGAAAAAAAAAAAAACTGCACTGTCCATGGTGCTGAAGCAACACTCAGACTTAAGAATATTCTCTGACATCTCAAGACTGGATGATAAACAATGATCTATGCTCTAAATAAAATTAAAAAAATAAATAAAATGGTAACACAGACAATGATAATATATATATATATATATATATATATATATATATATATATATATATATATATATATATATATATATATATATATAATCATTTAATCATTGTCTGTGTTAGCATTTTATTTTATTTTTTTCTGAATGAATGGACTGAACCAGGTGAAAGTAATGTTAAATTAGCTTTGGTTTCCACCACCGCAGGTCCATTAAAACACAAACACCAAACACGCACACGCGCACACACACACACACACACACACACACACACAAAGACAAATCAACAGAGCTGCATACAAATGTGAACATAAAGATCAACACAGAACTATTAATAAACAAATATTAAGATGTATTAATATTGCATCAGTATTAATTCCCTCGTTTATATATATATATATATATATATATATATATATATATATATATATATATATATATATATATATATATATATATATATAATTTCGATGTTCTCCTCCCTACGAACATTTAACATAACATTTTCCCAATCAAGGGTTAAAATTATTGCATGCAAATTAAGGTATTTTGGCTTCGTCTTAATAGACTAAAGATACAAAATGTCTAGGATATTAGTAAGATCATAGATCTTACAACTTAATCATTTTAAAATCATAAAGATTGCAAGGCACTTTGGATTCCCTGTAAGCTATTATGGTGATGGCAAGAGAGTGTTGGATAAAAAAACAACGGTCACATCTGCTACATGACAATAGGGTACACCAGTGGGAATAAAAAAAAAACACCAGCGGGAATATTTGAAACTCATGTCAACTCATTTACGCCGACATCACCTTAGTGTGTCAGTATCTGGGAAAAGACGGAAAATTGCTTTTAAAGCAAGACACTTAATTCTGAGAGTACTGGGGCAAGTGGCATAAACTTAGCCTTTATGTTAAGAAAATGTCTTTAGAAGTTTAACCAACTAGCAGTTAGCTAATAAGTAATCAGTCTTATATTTTTGTATGTCTTTATGTAAATTAATAATAATAAACAAGATTAGTCTTAAAGAAAAAAAAAGATGACTAATTACAATCAGTTTACTGCACCTGGCGCCTGAACTCTTTGTGCACATGTGTACTGGACTGTGTCATGAAAGATCATTTGAGGTGTCATTGTTGTAATGAGGCCTGTCATAAGCCATAAGTAAAAAGAAGAGGATGAAGGGTGAATGTTTCTTTTTTCAGATCCACTTAGTTTTAGAGTGTATAGGTAAATATAATTAAATAGATTATTAGAATTGATTTAGAATTGGATAGTTAATTAATGTTTACCTTTGTCAAGCATTGGCAGCAAAAATAAAAATAAAAATAAAAAAGAAGAGCAGGTAAAGTTTAAAGAAAAAAGAAAAGCAGATAAAGTTTAAAGAATTTTTAAAATGCACAAAAAATAAAAAATAAAAAATAAACATTTGAATCAGAGCGTTAATGTTATAAATAAAAGTTTACTCTTTTATTCCTCTCTGTCTCTCTCTCTCTCTCTCAGAAATATTCACATGGAAAGGGTGACTATTTTTCATTTCTGTTTTTGTTTTTGCCAAAAATTCTTCAAATGTCTTTGTGTTTTCCAGTTCAATGTGACATCAATTTTTTGAGAGTTAAGAGTAGAGCATAGAATCATTTACATTAATTAGTTGCTTCTTAAACATTACAGCCTTTTGTGTGTGTGTCTGAGTGTATTAAATCTAATTAAATTAAATAAGGCACTCTTACATACAAATATGTAAACTTTGATTATCAAATGTTTCCATCAGTGCAATTTAATTATTTTCTCAATTTATCCTGTGGTTGTCATGGTTATATTTATGACACCAATAAAAGGTACTCACCCCCCATTCTTGAAAGGCAGCCGATGACTTCATAGTTCAGATCTCTGCACTGCTATTGGTCCTCAGATGGCGCACGTCACCAGATATTATTGGCAGGTCTCATTATGTCGTATTTGTTTCAAATGTAAAGAAAAATTAGGATCACTGGAGATACTCCTCTACTGTTAAAATTCATTGTGGGGTGAGCAGGCTGTTGTTTGACAGACTTATACACAACCCATTAAAGAAGTCAGATCATAAAACCCCTGATGCAGTAAATTAGTGTACTAACAGACATTTTTATGCATGCACAGATGGCCAAGCACTGTTTTTTTTTATTAATTACGGGGTGGGGTGGTAAGAGTAGCAGCACTTTAAAATACTTTCTAAATGTTTGTGGTTTACAATTCACAGACCCAAATCAGAGTTTTTCTCACAAAAGACAATGCTAGATAACTTCCATTGTGGGCTGATTTCAGAACTCAAGTTTCATACAGACCCAGCAGGATCATCCACCTTCCAGTTAACTCTCAGCAAAACACATCCTTGAGTCATTGAGATTTGGAATTGCATAAAGGATATAAATAGCGTTGTTTTTGTTTTTTTTTTCTTTACAGTTTTATGGTTACAGCTATATGCAATTTTTTTTTTAGATGTTGTAGTTAAGACTGAATTAAAAAAAATGTAGTTAGGAAATAAAGCTATTAATATTATGTTAATAAATATTAATTATAGTTTTTATTTGGTTATGTTTATTATTTATTTCTAAGTTCTGACTTTCAGGAATATGAGACTATCTATTCACACTTGATTTATTACGTCAAAACACACAAGCGTGGCAGGTGAGTTGCATTATGAATGGCTTTCTGTTTCAATCCCACTCACCCTCTTCACAGCATGCACCAGGTCATGAATAATTAATAAGGTTGCACTGTTTGACCATTTTCTAGTTTTAGTTACACTGTTGTTCTTGATTTTGTTGTCACGGTTAGTAACTTGTTGTTGTGTCAGAATGCATTTATTCCTCTACAGAAATGATCAGAAATTCGATTTTACCCTTGTGTTTCACACACCGAGGTCTGTATGTGGCATTTACGTGTATTTTTCTCATGAGTGTTCACATGATTTAATCAACAGATTAAGAAAACAAGCTTTGCTCTTATTGTACATTTCAAAAACAAATGAAGAAACGTGATACAGGACAATTGGGAATTGTTACATAATTACGTTTAATTTAAGAAAGTAAGAAAGAATAATCATTATTATTATTTCTATATAAGTTCTATGAACACCCTGCATGAGTGTCAAACCTAACAGTAAAAAAACACTATAAAACAGTATAAAACCCAACAGTGTATATATATATATATATATATATATATATATATATATATATATATATATATATATATATATATATATATATATATATATATATATATTCTGATTTATATCATCGTAATCCCCAATAAAAAATAATAATAATATAAAATATACTTTTACTTTCATACTAAAACAACTTTAAATTCCTCTGTCCCTCCTGTGGTTGTGATTAACCATTAGCAGGCTCCCAATTTGGAGGCTCATAACTGCATCTCAAGAGCCCAGAGGAAGGTAATCTAGCTCGGGAAATGGCTCAAACCAATACGCTCCCTCTGAGATTGGCCTGGACAATCAAAATGGTGAACAACATTGTGCACAGCTTTTGAGCTCTGATAAGAGGCCTTCCTCTTGAGGAAATGTCTGCCTTGACTTTCCATACAGAGATCAGTTTGTCGCCTTGTGACATGGAGGAAACAAAACAAACGTAAATGCCGTTAATGTTCTTGATGTAACAATGAATAATAATGCATTATACATGAGACATCATTGTTGAATTAAAAAGCATAAATGACTCTGTGGCTTTATGTGTTCAGAATATCGCTGTTTAATGGCATCTGTTAAACAAACCCCTTTATATCCCTTCATTCAGAACAATTACCAGGATACCTAGTCAGATACATTGAACACTTGCATTTTATAGCCATTCCTAATGGATTTTTCTGTGTATTTAATGCAGGTTCCTTGTTAAATGGCTGTCCTTAATTTTCACAGCCCACTTTAATTGGCTCTTGTCTTTGCATAAGGGATAGGAGGATATTAACACTGGTGCCATACTTTTCATATAGATTAAAGCTTAGCTCCAGGGAAAAGGCACCTCAGTGAAGATGTTTCATCCTCGGGCTCAACATTTATATTCGTGTGTGTGCTCAGTTTAACAGTCTTTGTCTGAGGATGATTTTTTAGCATTCTGCTTCTTGAATATGCACCAGCAATGCTCCACGGCATGTGAGAGAAGACTTCGTAATTAAAAATGACTGGAAGGACCAGTCGAGGAAAACAAATTAAAAAAAGAATAACAATAAAAAGCCAGTGCTTTATGCAGCAGCTACTCTGCAAACAAAGAGTCCAAAACAAACAGAAAATACTAGGGAAACGCCTGCCATGAGATTCTACATCCAGATGATTAATTCAAAGGAGTTTTGTTTATTTATTTGTTTTTATCCATTTTGGAGAAAAAAAAACAATCTTGATTCTGCATCTGCAGTTGCTCAATAAGTAAACCTACATTGCATGAAATTTCCATGCATTTGAATGTCACATCTGCAGCACTGCACTGTAAATGAGCTGAATTCCACATAAACTGTGATGCTCAAATGTAGTCTACATTTCATTTTGAATAGACATTGGAAAGCAGCATTGGACTGGAAAATCAGAAATAGCAATGTCTGTAATCATTTTGTTGGGCATAAAGGAAATTCCCTGTGATTTACAAAGGATATACTCTCAAACCCAAACTGTTTGTGAAGTCAGCAGTTTTCCAAATCTCATAGAAATATAAACAGAATGAGTACACAAATATAATGTTTCATATCACTCGCTGAAAGCATTCATTTTAATAAAAAAAAAAAAACAACAATAATTTGTTAGATGTTATAGGCTATGTTATATGGCAACTTACTTATGTAGGTGCTTTATTAGATGGCTTGCTGGGATATTCGATTCTGGTTCATCAATTCCATCATCTAGCAGTAGGATATTACCTAATATTTGCAGTGCTTATCTGGGTAACTTCTGGTTTAGGTCTTTGTTAGATATGGAGCTGTTTTGGTCAAGATGCCATCAAAGGAGATACCAAAAGATGAGCATAACCGATGTCAATTCTGATACTACAATTGAACAATATGCCATAAAAACAACTTGCTAGGATAGCTGATCACCTTAAAACTCCATAGATATTACTGGCAGTTCATACTGCTGTTAACACTTTCTCCAACAAGTGGATGAGATCAGACCAGTTGTCTGTATTGGTCAGGTGACGTTCAGCATACACCCCACTGAAGCTTCCACTACTTGCTGTTTCGCTTCATTTAAATGCTATTTTTGGACTGATGCGAATTATACTCGTGTGCGACTTATAGTCCGAAAAACACGGCTTAATGTGCTTAAAAAATGCTTAATGTGGTAACTGTGGTAAATGTTACTGTGGAATAACATTTGAATTAAATGCTTTATTCAGATCCAAAGCGTCATTGAAAGTGAATCATTAGATAAGACCTAACCTAACAAAACTAAAACAGAAAATTTAGTTATATTTACTAGATCTTTAAGAAAATAACTTCATGTTGCCCTTTCTTTACAAAATGGTGTTTGTGAGGGAACTGCAGGGGGTTTGTTGAAAGTTGATGAAAAGCAAATACTTAATTTAAATCACATGTATCATTAAAATAAACAAATAGGGCAACACAATCTATCCGAATAAAACTAAACTAGCAATATATCATATCAAGTCACAATTATGGACTTAAGGAAGAAACACCCTTAAAAGTAACTATTTCCTTTAGCAGTAGTCTTTGTTCTTCTATGTCTGGATGTCTCAACAGTATCACTATTTTATATAAAATGATTTTACAGTTCAAATTGCAAAATATGATGAAATAATAACAATATAATGCAAAGTCGTACAGCCCTAATCATCATCAGAGAACTGTGAATATGAACTGATACATCTCAGGGAGACTTCAAGTAAATGTTTTACATCTAAAGGGTTCGGCTGACAAAAAGGATTTTTACTGCAGAAAGGATTAAGGCTGAGATGGAATGAAGATTGAGAAAACTATCTGATCTGATAGGTAAGACATGCAAGATGCTGTCCCTAATTAGCTCAGTGAAGCGCTGACTAGATGAGGAGTTTTTATGTGCGCTGAGAATATATTAATGCTAAAGAGATCAACCTCGGATACCTCCGACGGCAACAAACCATCACCTTCACATAAAACCCAATTAAAGATTGTGTGATGCATCTCTCGGTTCCGCACCCTGAGAGAAATGTTGAAAGGGACAGACATCGTCACCAAAGTGGATGGCCAGTGTGGGATCACAGTGGTCAATTTGATGAATAGGGACTTGTAGATCACATCACAGACCTGCGGATAAAAGGTAGAGTGGAAATATTAAATCAGGCCGCGAGCAACTGAAGTCATTCTCGCCTGCAGCGAAATGAAGGACCGTAAGGAGGGCTTCAGGCATGTTTAAAGGCAAAAGAACAAAATAAAAATCTTCAGGGGAGAATTAAAGTTCAACTGCAATCAATTCAAAACAGCACTCGGGCAATTCACACGAAGTTTCAGCACACACGTCGGTCTCAATTATACCACGTCACCCTGAAAGACAACACAATAACTCTCATTTAAATAATCAACTATGTTTTGCAATCACAGGTATGTGCATATATTCACATTATTTAGGTATACATTAGGTCCACTGGAGTTTATGTGCTAACAAATCAGCAGCTGAATGCAAATAAGCATGGACCAGGTGTAGCCAGAGGCGATGTAATAATAGTAAGCCTATGCTGATTCTGACTACTCTTCGGGGCCTCAATGAACACTAATGAAACACTACTTCATACAGTAACTAACGCAAGCCCTGCATAGACAAGATACTGAAGTTTTGATGTTTGTTAGTCATATGAGCCCAGTCTCCATAAAGGAGCAGTCCAGGTTCAATACAAGTTAAGCACAAGTCGGCAGCATTAGTGGCATAATGTTGAATACCTAAAAAATATTTAATACCTATACTGTGGAAATCAACATGCATCAAAAACACACAGAATACACAACCCACACAAACACACACAATGTATATGTACATATATACACACACACGTGTGGCATAATGTTAAAAAAGTTAGCTTGTCCTAAGAAATGAATAAACAAACATAAATAAAAATATATATACTTTATTAAAATCATTATTCTTGTGTATTTTTTGCACTGAAAAATTCTTGTCATAATTATTCTGGTCATTTTACGGTTTTAAGAGTTACATTGGCAATAATGTAAAATTGGACATAACTTGACAGAAAAAAGGTTAGTGTTTTAGTGATTCACACTAAAATAATAATAACAACGAAGAACTTGTTTAATTGTTGACATTTTATGGCTATACTATTGAAATTTAATTGAAATTGAAGTGTGCATTTTAATGTTTTCAAATTGATTCATTCATTCCAGTGTTTAACGATTGACCACATTCACATTTTTTTTTTTTTTTTTTTTTTTTTTGCCTTTTGGGCTAATCAACATTATGCCACAAATGCTTAACTTAACTTAAATATTCTTTTAAATACTATATTTTTACAGCCTATTGTTACATTTATGAACTTTCTGTTCCCTCCTTGTTTTGGTTAATTGATTATTCCCCACCTGTCTCCAGGTCCCTCATTACCTTCTGTGTGTCTAAATACCCGTTCTGTTCAGCTCCTCCGGGGCCGTGATTGTATGTGAAGTTATCTGTGAATGTTACTTAATGTATGTGAATGTTAACCAGATTGTATTGTGAATGTGAGTGTTAACCTGAGATCGTATTGTAAACGTAATATATTGTCTGTATTCTCCTTCTTCCTTAAGTAAACTCCTCATTTGTTCCATATCCTCCTCGAGCACTTTAGTCTTTCGTTTAGCACTACACCTAACTTGGAATTAATTGGCCTTATTAAAGTTCATTGATCCACAACTCAACCTTTGAATGAAGGTGCTGTGTCATCTGCATTTAGTTGTTTGTATGGAAAGCAAGAAGAAAAAAAAAAGATGCTTGAGTCGCCTTTCATGTATTAAAAATGAGATTTTTGCCTTCTGGCAGGTTTTTTCCACTGTAGCGTAACATTATATCTCTTTGCACCAGCATGTTGACTGTGAAACCAAAGGCCAATTATACAAAAGCTTTTTGTGTAAGTTTCACCCAACCCACTTAAAGATCACCCACTTTCCTCAATATCTTGACTTGTGGAGGAAAGCGCATTTTGACACATACACCACTGATAAAGCTTAATTTGCACTTTAGCCCACCATATTAGTTTCCAAATGCTATTGCGATACATGTCAGATTGGATAACTGGTGCGATCTGAAAACATTTTAGATGTGGTTTAATGATAATCTTCGATTACAGAGAATAATGAGCTAACTGTCTTTCGTCGGTTCTGTTGACTATTTGTGAAGCCTACCATGTTTGCCTATTCAAAGTCTGCACCCCACACATCCTGGCCCAGTTCTTGGGAGCATCCCATCTGGTTTGACAATCTGTTTTGATGGAATTCAGTTGTTTTTGTTCCGCTCTCATCTTAGCAGCGTGCCACTGCTTGATGTTTCAGAGTTTCCTACTTTAAAGCACGGTAAAAAACTAAGACGGCATCACAGTCCTGAGTATCAATAGATCAGTAGCTTGTCTGAGAGAATGTGGCCATCTGTGTTCAATGAAGATTTACAACAAAATGGGAATATTTGAATCAGTTCTTTATTCATTCAAAAGTTATTAACCATAACTTCATACATAACTTCATACAGTAACCAACGCAAGCCCTGCATAGACAAGATACTGAAGTTTTGATGTTTGTTAGTCATATGAGCCCAGTCTCCATAAAGGAGCAGTCCAGGTTCAATACAAGTTAAGCACAAGTCGGCAGCATTAGTGGCATAATGTTGAATACCTAAAAAATATTTAATACCTATACTGTGGAAATCAACATGCATCAAAAACACACAGAATACACAACCCACACAAACACACACAATGTATATGTACATATATACACACACACGTGTGGCATAATGTTAAAAAAGTTAGCTTGTCCTAAGAAATGAATAAACAAACATAAATAAAAATATATATACTTTATTAAAATCATTATTCTTGTGTATTTTTTGCACTGAAAAATTCTTGTCATAATTATTCTGGTCATTTTACGGTTTTAAGAGTTACATTGGCAATAATGTAAAATTGGACATAACTTGACAGAAAAAAGGTTAGTGTTTTTAACACTAACCTTATATTCAACTTAAAAGCAAATTTGCTTCTATTTGATTTCTTAATACATATTTACTTGCCTTATTGTGCATGATTGTGCAATCATGTAATTCCAAAAGAAAAAGCCTCTTTTACTTTTGTCAATTTTCAGGCATATACACTATTGCAAAACTCAAATGGCCCAAAGCTAGCTAACTGTTTCCTGTCTTTTTGTTATTTAGTTGTGATATGTCAGTAATCTGTATAAATAACGAAAGACGGGACTTGTGTTTTGTTGATATTCTGTCGGATGCCGATCCTAGAGTAAAGAGCTTGAGCAATATACTGTTTCTATGGTTACTGGCTCGGGCGAACAGAACTTCTTTGAGTGTCTATTTAATGAACCAAGATGTAGTACACTCAGATGTGTGGAATTTGATCTAATTTTTGCGGGTACTTCCGGTACACTGAGTAATAGTAAAGTATACGGCTTCTATTTCTTTCTCCAAACATATTTTCTATGATAATATGAGTGGGTACAAAAAGGGCGGATTGCTTTAAAGCAGCAACAAATGCACACATACAGCTATCCACTCTAATTAACTGTATTCAATTAACAGTGCATTCAATTACGTTTATAACTGTACTGTCACTCAATTAACAGAAGGGGGCTACAGTTGCTTTAAACTAACCTCGTTCTATTTTAATACATTTTATAGTGTCATTTATTCATGTGATGGCAAAGCTGAAATTTTCAGTGACAGTCTTCAGTGTCACATGATTCGTCATACATCATTCTAATATGTCGATTTGTTTGCTCAAAGAATAATAAGAGAGAGAGAGAGAGAAAGAGAGAGAGAATAGTTTGCTGTTCAATATTTTTTTATGGACACCATGTTACTTTGTTGAAAAGATTGGCATTTATTTGAAATAGACTTCTTTTGTAAAGTTACAAGTTAATTTTTGCAATCAACTTTTACTAAATGAATGCATCCTTTCTGTAATAAAACATCAATTCTTTAAATAAATAAATAAATTGTAATGTACTTTTAAAGCACTGTATAAAAATCTTTAGACTACCTAACAATTCTATTAAAAATTTAATTAACGAAGAATCAACCTGATAGTATCATATCAAAAGGAAGTGAATATGATAACTGAATGTCATTTTCTGCTCCAAAAAGCAATGTTTAGTTTGTCCATTCAAAGCATTTGAAAGTCAAACCATGCAAAGCCTGCTAAAGCCAATGACACGATCATCCCATGAGGACACCTTCCTACCAAGGTCAGAATGACAGAAAGCCTGGGACCGGTTATCCGCTTTGTGCAGGAAAGCTGGAGCAAATAATTCACCTTGTGTACATGTGGCTCACAGAACAGAGTGATGTTGGAAAAGTTCACCCCGACGCCCTCTGCGGAATAAGAGTGGCTGTCTGCATGCGTTCTGTCAGCAACTCCTGACACTCCCTTCAGATGTTCAAGCCTCCCCTCCACCCACCACCACACGCTCTCCCCTGACGGAGCGGGCGGGCGAGAAGAGACGGAGGCTTGTTTTGCTCGAGCATTTTTGAATATTCTTTTGTGTTCGCTGTTTGCAACTCCCTCTTTTAAATCACAAAGCCGAAGACTTTTTTAAACACAAAGCTGGCGTGGTGGAGTATTTCTCCCCACTGAGAGAATGGCAGCATCCATTCGCTCTTTATGTTTCTGTCTCTCTCAACGATTCTTTTAACTTCCTTTTTTCCCCTCGTTTTTCTCCCTCCACATTTTTTTTTTTTTTTTTTGAGCACAACTCTTTTTCTTTCTGACTTCACTTCAGAGAAGTTTAGGGAAAGTAGGGAGATTTTTCTCAGTGCTTTCATCTGCTTGCAAAGTGAACAGGAGAGTGCATGTGTTGAAGCAATTTCCAGCTCCTCGGTGTTTCGCTTCACTAGCGTCTATGCAACCTCCCCGAGTCCCTGCCTGTCACTATGCTCGCTGCCCTGCGTGTACCCCGGCGTCCCCATGTGTTTAACTTCCCACCATTTTTAAAGGGAAGATCTCGCGCCACAAGTTATGAGAGCTTAGCAACTGCTACCAGCAGCCCTTTTCAAACATTTACATATTTTGAAGCTGTTCTTTATACTTTTGTCACTCCAGGAGTGTCCCAGGTGTTCCATTCCAGCAGTAATTGAATAATGTAAAAAGGACACGAAAGACAGGCCTCATCATTGCTCTAAGCAGCCTCAGGCAGATGCTATTTTATAGCTATTACCATTCTTTTTAATATGGAATCTAATCCGTATCCCCCTCTGCGTTTGGCTCCTTCCTCCCAACAACTTTCCCTCGTGGATCAAATCAGCAGAATGTATGAACACGCAAACATCCCAAATTGGCTTCAAGGAGTGCTAAAATCAATCTGTGCTGAAAATTGCAGGCAGTGATGCCTTGGGACATTTGGAAGGGGAAGAAACCAAGGCTGCGTGTGGTTATGTGAGACGTTGCATGGCGTCATGGTGCTAACCAAATGACTGACAACAGCCAAAATGTAGGTACAAGCAAACTCCTGCTCGGGGTTAAAATATCAATTTGTACATGCTGAGTTTTTGGAAGACTGCATTAAATCAGTTATTTGCATAACATCCAGCAGTGTGGGTTAAGAAAAATGCATGCAACATGCAGAATGGAACGGTTTTGGAACATATTCCCGCAGGTGATAAACTGGTAAGGCTGATTCATGTAGAAGATACACTAAAATAATAAAGTTTTTATTTATTTATTTATTTATTTTTATTCCCTTGCCCATCTGTAAAGGTACAGTTCACTCAACCCTTACAGAAAAATCACTTGACCTTCACATGTGCAATCATATAGTAAAATAAAATGCAAAATATATGAAACATGCTTGAAACATGATTGTTTTGAAAAAAAAAAAAAAAAAGTATGATGCAAATTTGTGTAACCCATGTGATCATGTTTCCACATGTGATAACATATTGTCCATGCACACGTCAATATTTTTTATGTGTTCATATGTGATCACTTGGGTTTCACACATTTACACTTCAAAAATGTTCCAAAACCATGTTTCTGTAAAGACAAATTAAAAAATGCCATCATTTACTTATTTTCACTTGTTCCAAGTTTCTTTCTTCTGTTGAAAACAAAAGAAGATATTTTGATGCATGTTGGCAACCAAACTGTTGGTGGTACCTGTTGGTTTCCACAGTATGGAATCAAAATAAAATACTATGGAAGTCGTTGGCTGCTGTCAACTGTTTGGTTGATAGTTGTATCCTTATAGTTCAACAAAACTGATTTATTATTTAATTTTATTTTATGCAGTGGGAAAAGTCTGTCATCATTTACTCACCCTCATGTTGCTTTAAACCTGTATGACCTCCTATCTTTGGCAGAACATGACAGATGATGTTTTGAATAATGTTTCAACTGTTTTTGCTCATCCAATGAAATTCAGCAGCATCCAAAAGAGCACTCGATCCCACAAACTTCCATTGTATGAGCAAAAACCCTAAGACATCTTTTAAATATATTTCTTCTTCTTCTTCTTCTTCTTCTTCTTCTTCTTCTTCTTCTTCTTCTTCTTCTTTTTGTGTTCAGCAGGTTTGAAATGACATGAGTAAATGATGAAATGTTCACTTATGGTTAAACTACTTTCTCTCTCTCTCTCTCTCTCTCTCGCTCTCTCTCTCTCATCATATTCTTCAGACATGTGTCATTAGTCAGCCTTGACTTTATACTGTTAGTGCACAGCAGTGTGCCAACAAATGCTATAGCATTTAATACTCTGAAAATTCACTGTATTTGTTTCTCACCTTATGCTGAAATGACCACATCTTTACTTCCCTCAAAATACACCTTCATCTGTGAGTGTTAATATTATGTACATTTTAAAGCTGATTGTTTAAAATACATAAATGTAACAATAATGCAAGTAAATTGTTTTAAACTGGAAGGTCATGACCCAGAAAATGGATTCGGATATTTGGCACAGCAGGGAAAAATTATGCTAAATGCAAAACATGACATGCAACAAGCCGCATAATAGTGCAATGTTCAGATTTAAGCACATACTGTATAAGAACAATAGCAGTAAACACATTTAACAATGTTTAAAGGGGACGTGAAAATGCTTCTCATATCTTTAATATTGTTGAAATGTTATGCATTAACTGTAAACCTAAAAAAAAAAAAAAGAGAGACCAAGGCGATATTACATATACTGTAGTTTCACTTGCAACAAGGATGTAGATTGTACTGACCACAATTTCTTAAATAATCAAATTTTGTATGCTTGATTTGATTATAATAATAAGAACAGTAATATTTATCTTATTCTTATTCTTATTCTTATTCTATTTGGTTATCCTCATTCTTCAAAAATATATTATTTTGTATTAGGCAGATGAAAGAAATTCACACAGGTTTGGAATGACAAGAGGGTGAATAAATGATGACAGAATTTTCATTGTTGGGCAAACAACATATTTATTTATTTATATAGCAGGTACTTTATCAAAGCCTATTTTAAAATAAGAGTAGCAGATGTGCATAAAAAAATAAAATAAATAAATAAAAGAAATCTGGTTAGTTAAACAAATCTTCCCAGAAGAGGTGTGAGGAATGAAGAACACTATAGGATAAATAAGATAAACATGCACTTGGGGTGCCACACTTTGTGGTCCCTGAAGAAAAAAACAATGAAAGAGAGGTCTTGAAAAGATCAGGGAACACCTATTTTAAAGCATTCGGAAATGCTCTGAAGTTTGTGACTCAGGTGTTTGGTTAAGCAAAGTGATTGGGCCTGGCAGGACTGATCTGAGCAGAAGACAGCCACATCATTAGGGGGAGTTCAGAGCCTGCTTTGCCTCTGGGAGGAAATGACAGCTCATTGTAGCCTTGGGGTTACTTTTCTTTAAAAATATGTTTGTCAAAAGGCACTAGGGAGAATTTATTAAAATGAGATAAAATGCATTCAATCGTTTTTAAAATAATTATTGTCTTCCATGATTTAAAAGAAATACTCTGTACCATCTTAAACTATATCTGACTAATCATTCTGGTCCTACAGCAAGATGGTCATGTGATGGAGAAGAATTGACTACACACTGGCCAGAAAGATTCACAGCTTACAGAGGACTACACCTGAATGTCAACAGTGTAAAAGCAAGAGATTTAGTCTTTATACAATATACTACTCTTTATAGATATCATTTATAAACAATGGACTTTTGAAAATAGAGTTGTTTGCCAGGGATCAGTTACAGTACTGTATCACTGATACAGAGCTGAATGAACGAATGAATGAATTAATGAATGAAAAAATCATAATAATATAAAATGCACATATTAAATAATACCATGATCATATTTGTAAACAAACATGAATGAATGAACGAATGAAATTACTCATATCAAATAATTAATAGCAAATATCGCAGTAATAAAATTGAAAATGAAACTAAATAAAATAATAATAAAATAATAAAATAAAATAAAATAAAACCTTGCAAACATTGAGAACAAAGCATAATTCAGAAATGTGTTCCTCAATAAAAATTTACTTGGGTTAACGTTGCTTGCAAAACTACCCCAACCCTCTCTTTTTCTCTTTCTTGCTGTCAGTCGTATGAAATACGTTGCCCTTTACTGCAGAAATACATAACTGACATTAGGTTGTTACAGAAAAATACAATAAATGTAAATAATAAAGAATAATAAAACAGACATATTAAATAAATAATGCCCTGCAAATATTGTAGACAAAGCATAATTCTGCAATGTGTTCCCCGATAAATGCTGTTGTTATCATGAAACACTTTGCCAGGGCTCAGTTGCAGTAATGCTTAGTGGCACATTAATTCTCTTTTCTCTCTGTTATTGTATACTTTGCCATATTTTACAGTAGGGTGCAGTATGCATAGAGAGCCGTCTTAAACTCAGTCGCTTTGTTATGCGTTGAAACTATCATGCAATGAAAGCACATTAGTACATCTTAAAGGCAGTGTCTGTGCGATCCAGACAGTCTGTACACAAGACTATTCACATGGGAGTCTTTGTCAATGCTAATTGGCCCACCAACCTCTGGCAGTGAAGCAGAACAACATTTTCTACACACAACACTTGTTAACTAGTAAATCCAGCCCTGAAAGATCCTTTTTTTTTTTGTTGAGCTATAGCATCTAGGGATGTATTTAACCTGTGACTGTACACCGGGAGAGAATTCTGAGATCAGTGACCAAGAGCAGAACGTCTCTGAGGCTTTCAAAAAGCTAGATTTTTATAGAAGAACATAATGCTACCAGAGACGGTTCTCTTGTATCCATGTCCACTTTATTTCAGGAAGTAATTAATGGACATGGGTTTGTCTTATTTATGTTGGAATTAAACAAATACATATGGTGGTACAATTATAAGACAAAGACAACAGGAAAAGAGAACAGTCTATCTGCTTCTGTATTTTTTCCCCTCTTTTCTTTTTCATGCCATAAATTGTGGGTCATGATTAATGGCTTTAACACATTCAAATGCCATTTTGCTTCGGATAAATAAATGCACACTTTCCGAGCAAGAACATTTTATTTTCACATAGCATTTAGGAATGAACATGAAATGCTGACCTTTTAAGAGAAATGTAATGGCCATTAGCGCACTGTGAGCATGAATATAGTTTTTCTTTTTTTTACTGCAGATAGTCACATTTAATGTCTTCATATTGCATTTTTCTTCTTTTGCTGTTGTTTTGTTTTCATGAAAATGCACTTAAATTCCCTTAGTAGTCTGTAGCACTCATTAATGGATACAATGTCTATAGTTTTCCATAATTAGAACCCATGAGAGTTTTTTTTTTTTTTTTTTTTTTGTACTACAGCTTTAGGTTGTTTTGTTCTGCATTAAAGGAGCAATTTGTTTAATTTCTCTAGAGTTTAACTCTTGCTGACAACAATTGTTGGCCAAAGACAGACTTCATTCATTTCTTCAGATGAACTGAAATATTAGTGTCTGATCTTTCGTAGGAACTGTTGTCGTTTAGTCTGAGATTTATTCCCTTTCCATAATTTAAATTTGCACCAGGGAGGCTGGATTAAATGGAACATTATTTGAAAATGTGTTACAGGTTCCCCCAAAGCACCACCAATAATTCTGCATTAGTCTCTGAAATATTTAATAAGGTTTTGAAATATTTATAAAAGATGGAGTGTGGAATAAAGAGACATTTTCTGGCAGGAAAATACAGTGACATTCTAATGAAAGACTTTGCCCAATTACTTGATATTAGAATTTATATAAAAATATAAAATAAAATAAAATAAAATAAAATAAAATAAAATAAAATAAAATAAAATAAAATAAAATTAAATAAAATTAAATTAAATTAAATTAAATTAAATTAAATTAAATTAAATTAAAATAAAATAAATTCCTAGTCAATTCAAATTGACATATATCAATTTGTTTACAAAAAGCGCACATAAATATCATTGTAAAATATTATTTGGGAAGGTGAAATATTTAATAAAGAAAAAGAGGATTTAGAAGTAAAAATATGGTTCGTTGTATACCATTTATTTCCATTACATCTTGCTATTGTCTTACATAACCGGTGTTTTTTTTTTTTCTTTTTTCTTTTTTTGGTGGTAAAGTACAGTGAGATTCTAATGAAATGCACTTTGCACCATTACTTGATAACATTTTGTCAATAAAATAAATAAATAAACAAAATAAAATATACCCTAAATAAAGATCATTTCAAGTATTTTATTTATTTATTTTAGTGTGGATGAAATCACTGAACAAAGAAAAAATGGCTTTAGAATATTTAGTCAAAATTCAGTTGTTTATTGCATTTCCATTTCCACATATCTCTATTCCACCTCAGAAGCCCCCCAAATAAAGATTTTTTTATTTTGTTATTATAATTTTTTTAACGTTTGCTGCATTTCCATTTACTTCCATTTCATATTGCAATTTCTTTTCACACAACTTGTGCCATCAGTGCTGTTTCTTGTTTTGTTTTTGTTTTTTAATGCAGTGTAACGTTAATACTACTTTAAGTTAAAAATGAATCTCAGCTTTGAAAGCCAATGATTTGTTGAATTTTGAAGACAGTCACAGATTGTGTTCTTATAAACACAAATGACTTACATGCTTTACAGTCCTCTCTTCATTGCATGTATAAGTAGACCTTTCGTAGAAATGTCTTCCTATAACTAATATAAAGCGAATGATATAAGCTCGCCCAACACTCAAAGGCTCTTCCACAGAGAGAATATCTCCTGTGTTAGGTCCATTCCCATGTAAGAGACTTGGCAGGTCTGACTCCAGGGAGCTCCTCTCTTTCTCTGCCAACATGCATGCCTGCTCCCTGGGTCCCATCATGGCAACCTCATCCATGCTCTCCTCCATCCTCCATCTGTGGTCATCACTGTGGTCTCAGACCTGCAGTTAGCGCAAAGCCATCTTTACTCTCATTTCTGCTCAATGCTGTGATGTGCTGAAGGCTGTAATGAGCCCCCGTCCTACTGCCATCAAACCGTACAACACTCTGAACACAGACTCAGGAAGACAATAAAGCACAAATGATACGAACAGATGGTCTTTCTTCGTGCCATGAAATGCTAACACTGAATATCTTTACGGGCTGGGTTCATCATTCGGCCTTCCCCAGTTACAATCCACTATCGGCAAACACCTGGCACAAGAACATTTAACAGTGACAAACAAGAGCAAAAGCCTGAAGGTTATTGAATATACTTCTGTTCTTTCTGTTGCCATTTACCACAACAAATCTGATTAAGTAACTTATCTCAAAGTGTTTGTGCTATGTTAACGATATTATGCATCTACTCTAAAGGGATAGGTCCGTCCAAAAATTAAAATTCTGTGATCATTTACTCACCCTCATGTCATTCCAGTGCGTTTAAGCATTGTGAGCTACGGTTGCAAGCTCCACTATTACCAACATCACAACAATTTTGTGTTTTTCAAAAACAGTTCAAATGAACATTTGCAGTACACGGAAGGAACCCCAACTCTGAACCTGTGGTTAGAAGCATGGTTTCTTGCTGCTAGTATGATATATGGACTTAAATAGATCATGCTCTTGGGCATAATAAATAAGCTAAAATGCTGTACGTTCTATATCAGAGACATTATATTGTAGACAAAGCTGAACTAAGCACCAGGACGGTTCCCCGAGAACTAAATTTCCCCATAGGGCCATTATCCTAAAATACATTGTCCTTAGCACCACCAGTAGGAACTCTGAAGAAACTCTTGACTTCATTTAAGCACAGCATTCAACAACGTCAACAACATGGCTTTATGGTTAAGTGTCTTGGACTTGTAACCCAAAGGTCATTGCTAGAATGACCAGCGGACTGAACCCCCAACTGCTCCTTGGGTGCTGCAGCAAAAATGGCTGCCTAACTGTTGTGTGTGTGTGTGTGTGTTCACCACTCACTGCTCTGTGTGTGCACTTGGATGGTTTAAATGTAATGCATAATTTGAGAATATGGGACACCATATTTGGCCACACGTCATGTCCGTTACTTGAAGTAGTTCCTATTGTGCTGGGTTAGACCCTACTCTAATTTATACTTACCTATAACTAAAATCATTCCTCGTTCCTGTGGTGTGACCAACCCACAGTTTTTAGGAACTATGTAAACATTCCTCTGGTGGGAAAGTGCCTGTTGTGAAACTAATGTGGTTGAAATGACAGAGGTGCTATGTTACTATAGTTTTGGGAAACAGTCATGAGTATTTGGTTTCTCCAACAAATTACGCCATTGTATGGGAAACACATTATGACTTTCTTCTGTGCAGAATCATCATCATCCCCCCCAATAAAAAGTTTCCCATGAATGCATTGGAACAACATATTTGGGACAACATGAGGGTGAGTAAATGATGACAGAATTACCATTTTTGGGTGGACTATCCATATAAGCTCAATTGTTTCTGTTAGTTTGAAGGATCTTTTTTGGTAAAATAAATTAAGTGAAACAAATTAAGTGTTATTTATGGCCAGATTTCATTTATGTTCCCAAGAAATGGTTAAGGAAATCCAAAAAAAAAAAACATTTTTTTTCTTCTTCTGAGACACTGTGTCCCACTGCGCAGGAAACCTTTGAAACTCTAAATCGATCCAAATTGAATTATTTGTCAGGGGTCCTTGCTCCTAGATTCTTTTTAGTTGCCTACCGCATTCTGCTAGAACACCTCCTACCCAGCATCTATGGCGGGTTCATTGCTCTACTTTCGGATAATTCTGTGGTATTAACTGGCTAGAGTTATTACCCTTTATATGAGATGTCTGTGTTGAGAGCAGTTTATGAGATTCTGGTCCCGGTGGAGAGGAAGATGGAGTTGAGGCAGGCTGTCATCTAGAGCGGTATAATAGCATCAGTTGGGAAATACACAATGCCATAGATTATTGATAGAGCTGTATCTGTTCTTCTGCTGACAAATCTGAGAGCTCCACAGAAGGGGCACGTAATCTTGAAAAATATCTCTGCTAATCTGCTCATTCCATGCATTCTCTTCTGAGTCTCTCTCTCTCTCTCCCTTTTTCTTCATCTCATACTCTTTTTTTATTTTTTATTATGATAAACGAACAGCGATTTAATGACGATAGCGATGGTGTGTTCAACAAAAAAAAAAAAGGAGAAAAACGATGAGGCTGTCTTGCCTGCTCTTTTGCAAGTGCAATGCATTTTAGTAAGATTTTACCGTTTTAAGTAAAACGCTGCAGTTATGCTTGGATTTTTGAGTGTTTTTCATGCCTCAAACATCTAAGCATAAATCAAAGTAAACTGTCAGGTCTATTAAGGGGTCGGAGAGACACCAAGACCCATTTGAGAGTAGAAAAAAACAAAAAAACAAAACATTGGTGTAGTTTCAAACTGTGCGTGTGTGTGTGTGTGTGTGTGTGTGTGTGTGTGTGTGTGTGTTTGTAATTTTATAAATTTTTGGTGGGAGATTGCAATAATATCTGTTAAATGGGTTTAACTAAAGCAAAGTTAAATATTAAATGATTTTAAGAGGACAAATAGGTTACTTTTGTCATAAAAAGCTGAATTTTCACCATCAATTATTACAGTCCTTGTTGTCACATTACCCATCAGAAATAATTCTAATATGCTGATTTGGTGTTCATGAAACATTTCTTAATGTTATCGCTGTTGAAAACAATAGTGCTGATTCCTTTGACTAAATTAACTTATTTTTCATCTGTATTTTTATATTCACCTTAGATTTATGACTAAATTAACCTTTATTTTCTTTAATTATTGACACTTCATCCTTTTCTGAAATGGGACTGGTAGCCTTTTAATACTGATGGCCTTAATCAGTGATTATCTGTGGTAATTATTTTTAGTATTTTTATTGTACACATACGGTACATCACTGGGTCTCTTGAACTCTAAACAAAAACAGTCAATCATATTGATCATAAGAATAAGATTAATTAAATCAAATATGTGTCAATAGCTGTGGTTCTGGAAAATATGCATTTGCAGATACTGTATATGATTCATGGATTCAAAATAAATAAATTTGACATTAACATATACCATATATATAAAAAAGTAAACTAAACAAGCCAGTATCAATATTCTTTGTGAGAATACAGATCACAGCTGGCCCTTTTGCTTATGCTTTCTAACAGTTACATGATGTCTCACAAAGTCTCTTCCAAAAGCAGATATTAGGTATCAGGAGCGGCTCTGTGCACTTCTCCTCGGGAGCTCTGCCTAATTGGTTAGAGTGGGCCAAAATATGCTCATATTGCAGCAACTCAGCCTCATTTCCATACAAAAAACATAAAGGTGACCTAGATATAAGATTTATTTATATGTGGGATTTTTTTCTTTCTTTCATATTTGGTTGGAAGAGGTATCAAACAGTGTGCTGGGGATATATTAAAGACATTTTTCAAAGCCTTCTACAAAGTGAAGCATCCAAAAAAAAAAAAAAAAAGTCAGTGCCACTCACTGCTGTGCCGCGTTAGAGGAAGACTCACACTTAATAGCGACTAAAAACCCCACTCCCTCTATTTATGGTTGTCAGTTAAGTACATGCACTGGCAGGACTCCAATAGAGAGAACACTAAGTCACCTTTAATTTGCCTTCCTGCAGTCTGAATATTAAATTGGCAGTTGAGGACTTTGTGAATCATAGATCCAAAGCCGTTCCGTCTATAATGCTTATTAGTCATAGCATATATAAGCCTTTTCCGCTGTGGTATTAGTGTGGCTAACATTGAGTCAAGGCAAGTACCTCGAGTCAGCATCCGTGCGGCTTCATCTCAAAATGAAGCAATTTATTGGTTATGTGATACTTCCTGTGTTTCTCTGTGTTAAGGATGTTCCACGTAATCTGATTGGACTGTATTACGATAGCAAGACACACTTTCGGTCTTCCAACTCCCCGCTGGAGGGCTATAAAAGCTCAAAGTGGAAATAATTGGTGAGCATATTATTAACCATGCGAGAGAAACGTGCGTACGGGCTATCGGGGTGTTGTTCATTTCATATATGGGACGTGGCGAATTAACTTGCACCGCTAACTTCAGGCGCACCTGGGAATATTGCTGGTATTATAGGGGGTAAAGCGGAATGTAATTACCAACCGTAAATCATCGCCATGGGCACAATTAAAAACTTTGCAGACGGCAGCCTTTGATTGCAAATTGAGTAAGATACTGGGTAGGCGGGGGTGTTGTTAATTACAGAATATGTGTGCTAAATAAGTATTAACAGGGCTATTTGAAAAGAGAGGCGTAATTACCTGTGAGACCTTACAGATAAGGAAGGAGAGTGTCTTATCTAAAGATGAAATGGGGGCTACTTGCAGGTCAGGACATTAAAATGCTTACAGGATGTCAACTAGGTCATGTTATTGTGAATCATAAAGTAGATACGTGGCTGCACTGTATGTTTTATTAATAGAGTATGTTTTCATAAAAGAGTCTGAACGTGTTTTTTATCTGGTTAATTAAGATAACTGTGATAATCAGAAAACTTGTGACTACCAGCGTTTAAATCTGTTTGTTAATTAGGCAGCTCAGGATTTCACAAAATCAGACAAGAATTTTGTCTCCATTCTGTTTGCAATCAGAGTCTCTTTTTAAGGCTTAAACTAATTATTTTCATTGTTAAGTCCCCTCAAATAAGTACTTAAAACTAATTTTGAATCAAAACTTAATGGAGCATCCAAATGATTATATATTACTGCTCATTGCGCAGATTACACTTCATTTGTGTTTTCACAAATAATGAATTTACCCCTTCTATTGTATATATATTGTCCTGTTTTTAGAAGAAAGTGCTATATTAAATGCCATACCATATTACAATGTTGCCAGTTATTTTAAGTTTAACAAATATACCTTTTAACAAAATAACTAAATAGAAAAACCTAAGGATCCTGAGAAAAAAAAATATGATTACAGTTTCCACAAAAAAAAAAAAAAAAAAAAAAAAAGATTTAAGCAGTACAACTGATTTCAACAATGAAAATAAGAAATGTTGGTTGCACTTTATTTTACAGTATGTGTACTAACATGTACTTATAGTGTATCTAAGAAAGTTCTGGTAACACAAGGTAACTACATGGGGTAGGGTTAGTTTTAGGGGTAGGTTCAGGGTTAGTACCTAGTTATTACATAGTTATTGTAATAACTTTAATAAGTACATAGTATGTACATGAGGAACAGGACTGTAAAATTAAGTGCTACCGAAATGTTTCTTGACCATCAAATCAGCATATTAAAATTATTTCTGAAGGAATTTGTCACTGAAGACTGGAGTAATGATGCTAGGAACTCAGCTTTGTCATAAATTATAATTTAAAATATATTCAAATAGAAAAGTATCTTAATTATTTGAAATTGTAATAATCCTTTACAGTAGTACCGTTTCTCCTGTATTTTTTTAAAACATATCCAACACCACAATTGTAGTATTATATATACTGTATTCATATACATTGACCCATTTTTAAAGAAGCAGTTATGACCTTTTGGCCTTTCAGCATATTATTCAGTCACATACATATTACATACAAAAGATGTAATGAAGTGAAATGTTAATTCAATAATCATTTTCTTTGTATCTTTAAACCTTTAGACCCCTAATTAGACATTATTTAGACATTATTTTCAAAGTTATTCAAATTTGACCAGAGATTTACAGGTTGGGGCAGTTTCCTGGGACTTATTAAAATATGTTTGAATAACATGGAAAGAATTATGTTGGACTGGATAGAAAGAGAACACAGAAATCCAGTCAGATTTAAAAGTATTGGAATGTGAATGTTTAAACACACACAGAGACACATACAAATGAAGGCTCTACAGTGTTTTGTGCGAGCAGAGCCTGCGTGCTTACCTGAGGCACTGTTCAGGTCCATGGTTAGTCAGAGCCCTCGACTGAGCAAATCACATAGATATTACTCAGACCTAGTGCTCAGTCTTGCTGAAGTAAATCAGAAGTGTTGTCTGACTGCAACTGTGTGTTTGGTGGGAATTAAAGCCAAGCCAAAGGCTAGAAGCTGTCTACATTTTTTCATAAGCTCTCTTTTCCTGACCTTTCTTTTCAGCAAACCCTCTTGAGAAGGAAGACCTGACATAACACGACAAGTTGCCAGGTCACTTAACATCTAGTGGGTTAAGAGATGAGAAATCACCTCCAAAAATCCTTCATACATCAAACATTTCTGGTCTTAGCTAAACTGCATCCTTTCAGAGACTTTTATCACCATTTATTCTATTAAGCTCACTATTTGCTAAATAGTAGATGTTATTTGCCATTTCATTTTTTTTTTTTTTTTAAATACTTAAAATTAATATTTTGAACAGTCTGTTTAACACTGCAAATAAATGAGTTTGAAGCATCTGTTAAGAAGCATGTTTTTGTTCTTAATAGTGACTATTGATAAGCAATGATATAAATATTTATAAATTAATTAAATATGAAATGAATTATTTCTTTGCCAGAGTATTATTTTGAAGTTGCCATGCAGTCACTGCTAGCGTTTTTGAACATATTCCCCAAATTTTCAAGTCCCCTAGAATATTTTGTTGCATGGAGATGCAAATAGTGAAAATACCAAAGGAAAGAACAGAGCCTTTAACAGAGTTTTTACACAAAAAAAAGAGAGAAAAAATGGTTGAGTATCATCAGTTTATGTTTCCCATTGTCTTTGTGAAACCCATGGAGAATTAGTCTTTTGGGTTTTGACGTCATGACTGCAGCACATCATGTTAGTTATTTTACTTGTGTTTAAACAAATAACTGTATCTATCCACTGTTCAGTTTATGCAGATCTTCTTCTTTGCTTGTTTTTAGATCAAAAGGTGCTGTACTATTTCAGAAAAATAGTAACAGCGCCCCCAACCATAAAACAATGAAGACATGGACTGCAGGAATGAGTTAATAGTAGGGAAGCATTGTGTCATGTTTAAGATAATAAGAAAAAATAAATAAGAAAAATATGTGACTTGCCTTGGTTTCCCCTATGTAAGAAAACCAGCCAGGATCATTGGAAAAAAAAAATATTACTCTGTCTACATTTCTGCAAAATATTGCTCCGGGTACATTTCACTGCAATTTACAGATGACACATCCATGAGAGGCACTATAAGCTATATGATTTTTTTTTTCTCCATTGCAGATGCAAATTTATTAAACAGCACAGCACACGAAACAACATGCCAGTGGATCTTTTAGCATGTTTCACTACAGTTTCAGAGCAAAATGTCTAGAGTCTGTGTAATGGACTCCAGCTGGTAAGAGCTGTGCAGGTAAACCTCACTCCCCTGATCTCTAGAGAGGCACGCTAGTGGCTAGTTACAAGCTACAGTCTTTAGCATCTTCGTAAGTGTGCCCTCCTCCCATGCTGGAAACACAGGTTTGAATCCCACTCTGAGCGAGCGAAGGGAGTAGAATTGGAGTGGTTACATTGGTGCCATGACCCAGATTGTAGTGAAGTTTAGGGGGGTGAGTGTAACAGAGACCAGCTGGTGAGAGCTGTACAGGCAGACATCACTCCCCTAAACTCAAGAGGCACACTAGCTACTGACACTCATAGCTGCGGTCTTTAGCATCCTTATTAGCGCCCACCTCCCATGTCGGAAATGACAGTTTGAATTCCACTCAGTGCAGGTCATGAAGACCCGGAGTGGTAACGTTGGTGCCGTGACCCGGGTGGGAGTGAGGTTTAGGGGGGTGAGTCTAATGGAGGCCAGCTGGTAAGACCTGTGTAGGTAGAGCTCACTCCCTTGATCTAAAGTGGTGCACTGCGGTTTTTAGAATCCTTGTTAGTGCATGCACCTCCATGCTGGTTCAAATCCTGGTCTGGGCAGTTTTTCAAGTAGAACCAGAGGGGTTACATATGGAACTAAATAGTGTGTTTACGTTTCAGTTAAACATGACTAGGGCTATGTTTTATTGCGTTGTTTGCTGTTTGCATCATGGAAGGTTAGAAATGTCCAGTGATTGATGCTAAAAGATTAATGCTCTTTCGCATTTGGAAATCAATGTACCAGCTACACTAAACCCTATCCTAAACCTAACCAATGGTGTTAACAAAAAACTTGCTGTAGGTGAGTTATACCAAGAAATATTACTATGTAAGAGAAGCCATACATATGGAGCATATTCTATGATGAAAACATTAAAATGTGTTTACAAATCATGCACTATGATAAAATTGTTTTGAGGTCATAACATTGTATTGTTCAAGGGAACATGCTACATAAGGCCTTTATTTATCAATAATCTGCCCTTGTAATGCTAATTTTCATGAAATGGAATAAAAGTTGTTCATGTTTTATTGCACCTATTGTTTATTTCACTTGGAGACTGCAGTGAAATGTATGTAGTACATTTTTGCAGTTTGCAGAAATGTAGACAGAGTGACGTATTACCAATGATCCTGGGTTGAAGAAAACTAAATTGTGCCACAACTTCTCTGCATTATGAAAGGTATATAATGATAGTCTAACAGAGGCTACATGTTAAATTAATACTTGGAAGCAGTATCTGGCACTGCACGCTCTGAAGGTGGCTCTGTTTGCCAAGTCCAGGGTGTAGTCAGAGATGCCATCTGCTCGTGTCACGTCTTCAATGCACACCTGAAACACACGCTTATAATGCTGCCATAGCTGATCCCCTCATCTGAAATAACATGAGTTATTCTGTTGCACAATCATCGCATAAGGTCCACTGACACAGTGTTGAAAGCTGAAAACGCCAATCTCAGGAGTCCCTACAAAAATAGTCACCCTGGACTCACTTCTTCTATCAGCAGTGTCTAATTTAATTAGAAGTGCACTTGCAGGCAGATAGTTCTTTCAAGAGTATGAGGGATACACTTTATTGTATATTAACTTTGAAAAGTTCATAATTTGACTTCACAAACAACAGCTTCCTATTTTATTGCATTGCAAGAACAATATCTCCCCTAAACACTGGTGTATCAGAAGTGATTTTACATTGTTTAAGGGCATATCAAGATATCAAAGCTGGTTAGCCTGAAGAATGGTACAGGTGAAAAGTATGCAGTTTCTTATTTGAAGAAAGCCATTCCAGGAACCTTAAACATTTCACACTTTTTTTTAACATTGCATTTATTTGTATTAAATGTACAACTAATTCCAACCCTGCAACCAAAATGTTTTCTAAATGTTTTGTGCCATTTTCTAGAAAATATTAATTAATGGAATATACTTCCTACAGATTATGTGCAAATTATAGCATTGATTTGACATGACATGATTTTAGTTGTTGGATACAGTCAACCTCTAAGGTGGATACTTAAAAATAATTTATATATATATATATGTTTTTTTGTTTTTTTTTTCTTAAAGAAGAAGAATTGTTTTTTTTTAAATATATTTATTTATTTAAGAGTACAGTATTGGAAAAAAGCTTTATATAGACTAGCTCCTTTGGTATTTTAAAACACTTACATACTCTCGTGATTTACAACCTAGAATATATATTCCTCTAAATGGATAGGTCATAACATACTTTATGTATTTGCATATACTTGAAAAACGACATTGCTTTCAGCTTAATTAAACTGTTGCACTGCAGAGTGCCTTGAAAATCTGTTACATAGTTCTAATCTCTGCATTTTTAGTACTGAATAAACTCCGCGTGTTAACTCTTCTGGAACCATTTAGTGATGGACTAACAAGAAGGAAAATAGGAAGTTACAGAAGGGTGAAGAGGAAATGGAAAAAAGCTAGACATAAATTAAGGAAGTAACTGATGAAATATAGGAGGAGAGAGAGGTGAGAAAAGCCAATTCGACTAATAAAATACTATACCTATCCTTCCCCTAGGAACTTAATCATTTGCAAACAGTTGTTGTTGCTGAAGGAGTACTCATTATTTTCCAAAGCATGTTTTTTGCTCATCTCCCTGGAGAGCCTGGGCTAATATTTTGTGGAGGGAGTTATTGGAAGCAGGACGGTATAGTGAAGATCTTTGTGGTTCTTCACTGTCAAAACATAACAAAAAAGAGAAGAGCGTAAAATAAACTTTAGAAAATCAGTTGAACAGTCATGAACTTCCAAAACATAGACATCCTACCGCATTTAATGCCATTCAGCAAGAGAGTGAGTTTAAGTGTGTTAAACTCTGGGATGTCTGGGGCAATGGATGTCAGTCTCTCATTTCTGTTTCAAGCACTGCTGTGCTCCCTGTCCACCGAAAACTTAATACAATATGACCATGGCAATATTACCACATATCCATACATATTAGAGTAAAATAAAAACCAGATTTATGAACAACTTGGCTCCACCATTTTCAGTAGTTTGACAAAGAAACACATTTTGAGATTTATGCATTGTATATCCAACAATATCATTACGATTTTAGCTATATGTTTTTTTCTTTTAAGTTCTAAAACAGCTCGCTGTGGACACTAAATTACTTTTCTTGGGTAATGTTAAAAGTAACATCACATGATTCAGTATGAACTTTTCTATTGCCTTTTTCTGTAGTTGAAAAACTGAGTGATTACATGAACGCTGATAAACATTTGTGAGATGTATTGTATCATTCAGCATACCTTCCGTTGCTCATTTATGTTTTTTCAGATAGAGATGAGAAGAGGTGGTTCCCTTTCAGTCAGTTACGTTCTACATTACGTCAGAAAGAGACTGATGAATGGGATCTCGCCCGAGAGCCCAATCACCTTCGAGTGGTTACAAAACGAGCCAATAGTACACAGAGTACCTTGGTTTGCGAAATTTGCATTGCGAGCTCCGCCCCGCAGAGCGGGTATATAAGGAGCAGTGCGAGCAACTCGCATTCAAGCTTTTGCTTCGGAGCCGAGCACATTGCCACGATTGCTGTGTCACATGTCTGGGCTTTCAGCACGCTGACACTGTGTTTGTGGATGACTCATGTTCTCATTACTGGGACATGACCATCTCAGCATTAAGATCGAGATTCGATTACCTTAAAGGTACAGAGTCCCCTCTGCCACACCCCGTTCTAGCTCCTCTTCTCATAAGAGGGCAACTTAAGCTGGTGGCCAGGGTGATCTGAGGGTTACTGTGTGGGCTACCCCGACGAGCCAGCCTCCTGGGGCCACACCCCCTCACAAACGCAGCAACTGGTTGAGTTTCTGGATGAGTTCCTGGACCCTCTCAGGCTCCTGACATCTCATTCGGGGCTCAGGAGGAAGACCTTGTGTCCATTGCCGAATCACAAGGCAGGCTGGAGTCCTCTATAGATGAGGATTCGGCAGCATTGCCTCCCTCAGGAGTGCCAGCGTTGCCGGAGTCTAATCCCGAGCTGACAGCCGTGCTTTCCCAGTCAGCTGAGAGAAACGGGCTTGACTGGAATCCTCCACCCTGCTTCGAACGCTCGAGGCTGGATGATTGGTTCCTGGGGGCTGCTCTTGCTGATTGCCAACACCCCCCTGCTGGTTCCTTTATTTCCAGAAGTGCCCCAGGAAGTGACCAGTTCATGGAAGGCACCTTTTACTGCCTGAAACTGTTCTGGTGCTTCCTCCACATTCACTGCCCTTGATGGCGGAACAGCCAAGGGGTATGCTGGGATTCCCCCAGTGGAGCATTCTGTTGTGATGCGACTGTGTCCTCAGAGCACCTCCGCATGGCGTGGTGGTCCCAAGCTTCCCTCCAAGGCCTGCAAGTTCTCATCCATGCTTGTGGCCAAGGCTTACAAAGCTGTGAGTCAGGCCGCTTCTGCCCTGCATGCCTGGCCACCCTTCAGGTCTACAAGGCCAAGCTGCTCAAAGAGCTGTACGCGCGCAGTGCTGACCCAGGGGTTTTGCAGAAGGTGCGAACCGCTGCCGACCTGCGCGCACCTTCGGTCAGGTGATGTCCACTTCGGTGGTCCAGGAGCGCCACCTATGGCTGAAGTCTGGTGGCTAGTCTGATCGGACTCAGCTCCTCAACTCCCGGTCTCCCAGGTTGGCCTCTTTGGTGACGCAGTAGAGAATTTTGCCCAGCAGTTCTCTTCTGCCCAGAAGCGGTCTGAGGCCATCAGACACATCCTGCCCCGGCAATACAAGAGGCCGTGAACGAAAGTTGGCGACATGCTTCCTCACCGCTCTCGTTCTCCTCTCCCCTTGCCAGTTTCCATTGCCTTCTCACACCCTCTTTGCCACTTGGAGTCAGACGAGTGCCCGCACTCACAAAACAGGTGGGTTACGGCCAATCCTGGACTTGCATACCTTGAACTGAGTTCTTTACAGACTTCCGTGCAGACAGGACCCCGACTTCAGTGGCATGTCAATTGCCTCGAGTTGCTTGCAGTACGGCTTGCTCTGCACCGCTTCAGGGCCCTGCTGAAGGACAAGCACATTTTGTTCCGTACGGACAGAAAATTCCCACTGCCAGTTTTTTACTCCCTGACCGAGGGCACCTTTGGTATGGACGCTCTGGCACACAGCTGGCTGCCAGGCCTGTGCAAGTATGTGTTTCCCCCAGTGAGCCTTCTTGCACAGACATTGTGCAAGATCAGGGAGGATGAGGAGCAGGTCCTCATGGTTGCTCCTTTTTGGCCCAGCCGGACCTGGATCCCAGAACTTGTACTCCTCACGACAGCCCCTCCCTGACCAATTCCTCTGAGGAAAGACCTTCTTTCTGAGGGACGGGGCACCCTCTGGCACCCATGTCCCGATCTTGGAACCTACATGTGTTCATGTCATCAGGTTCCTGGGAGGGTCCAGGAGGCTCAATCCGCCTCACCCTCAGTAAGTTCCCTCTTGGGACCTCGCACTGGTTCTATCAGCAATGCAGAGGCTCCCTTCGAACATTTGCTCTCAGTATAGCTAAAGTTTCTATCATTGAAAACTGTGCTCCTGACGGCTTTGGCTTCGGTGAAGAAGGTCGGGGATCTGTAGGAATTTTCAGTTTTCAGGCCGGCCAACTCTCACGTTATCTTGAGACCCCAGCCTGGGTACGTGCCTAAAGTTCCCCCCACTCCTTTTAGGGATCAGGTGGTGAACTTGCAAGCGCTGCCCCTGGAGGAGGCAGACCCAGCCCCTCCAGTACGTGCGCTCCGCATTTACGTGGACAGAACTCAGTGCCTTAAGACCTCAGACCACATCTTTGTTTGTTACGGAAGACAGCAGAAGGGAAAGGCTGTCTCCAAGCAGAGGTTATTCCACTAGATAGTGGATGCTATTGTTCTGGCTTATCAGTCTCAAGACCCGCCATGCCCCCTAGGGGTGAGAGCTCACTCAACTAGGAGTGTTGCTTCCTCCTGGGCGCTGGTGCATGGCGCCTCGCTAACAGACATTTGTAGAGCTGTGGGTTTGGCGACACCTAACACATTTGCGAGATTTTATAATCTCAGTGTGGAGCCCGAGTCCTCCCAGGTCCTAATGACCTGCTCGGTGTCAACCCGCTTGCTGCACCATTCCACTCCATGGACTGGATAAGTGCGCTATTCCCTTCAGGTGAGTTCCTCAGTTCAGGGAACTGACCTTTCAATCAGCCCTATTTGGGACTAGGTGCCTCCATGTGTTGTGATTCCCCTTTCTGGGCAATCTCACGTGTGTATGTCCACAGTAAGTATCTTCGTAGCATGTATATTTCCCTTGGCAGGCATCTTGCCAGCTCTGTCATTGAAACTTCCACCCAGAGTTCATCAACCCAGAGTATCACAACCTTTTGGTTGATATCTGCCTTCGTCCTACGAGCAGGAATATGCTACCCAGTGTATTCTGTGTTAGCTATAGGCCCTCACTCGTGCTGGAATCATGACAGGGTGCTATCACTCACACGGGTCACTGGAAGACAGCCATGTGGGCATTTTGTAAGGGACCCCATTCATCAGTCTCTTTCTGACCTAACGTAGAATGTGACTGACTAAAAGGGAACGTCTCGGTTACATATGTAACCCTCATTCCCTGTTACCTCCTTCAGGGAACGAGGGTTACATACCTAACCGAGACGTTCACTTGTGCATTATGCTGTATGCTACAATTTACTTCTTTTTTTCACGCAAAATGGTGCTAATGTGAACATCACATTTCTACCTGCACGTTCTATTGAATATATCTTTGAATTATTTTAATATGTTCCTCTGACCAAAATAAATAAATAAATAAATAAATAAATGGCTTCAGCTTCGCTCTGTCAGCAAGCACTCTGTGTGTGCATGTCAAAAGTCTGTCCCGTTGGTCCTATTTATTGTTGTCTGTCCCTAGCCATTAAAAGATTGCTAAAACAGCTCAATATGCCAAAAGTAAAAGCATAGACCAACATATTAAGGGCGATTCCAAGCCACGTTATAGATTGTGTGTTCCTCCCTGCCCTCGCTACATTACGAGTGGGGATACACACAGTTTGTGCGTGGCTTGCCTGGGATCGAAGCACGCTGAGTCAGCTCTCGAGGGGGCCGACTGCCCGCATTGTGAACGATAATGCCAATGCGGACGCTTCGATCTGGGAGGGCTCTCTTCGAGAAGTGAGCCTTCGCCAGCATTCCTCGCGATGCCAGTTCCGCTTTCGCTGAGGCGGAGCCGCGCCGGCATTCGTTAGGTTCGCGGATCGATCTGCTGGAAGGAATGGAGACGGGCACGTCCTTATCTCCTACCTTATCCACCAGATCTGCCTGATTCCGGAGTTCGGAAGCCCAAGCTTCGGTTCTTCCCCCCCGATAATCGGGCTTGACACTCTGCCTTTCTTTCTCCGAGGAGATTGACACGGAGGGCGTTGGCAAGCTTGTAGTTGCACAAACATAAAGTTGCATAAGCACGGTATAAAACAAACAGTGTTATGCCTTATACGGGTAGTGTTAATGAGCAGCTATTTAATCTCTGAGGGGATTAATATTGTTTGTGTGACTAAGCTGTTAGCGCACTGTCGAGGCAACGCGTGGATTACATAATTTTCAGTTTTGATGTGAATTTTTCTATACCCGACCGCGTGTCTGGTTATTTAAACTCCATTCAATAAGCAGGATTTAGTTCTACCACTTCAATGTGTACTTATCGCAATCTAGACCTACTTGTCTGATTGTTTGATTATTTTAAATTCTGAGGAATTAAATGACATTGAGAAGTCAATATAGCACTACAATGTGTACTTTATCACAATCTAGACCGTGTTTATTTGTCTGATTGTTTGATTATTTTAAATTCTGAATTTAATGACATTGAGAAGTCAATATATCACTACAATGTGTACTTTATCACAATCTAGACCGTGTTTACTTGTCTGATTGTTGAATTGCATTAGATTCTGAGGAATCTAATGACCATTATCTAACTTCAAGGAGTTCAATATATCACTTCAATGTGAATTTTATCTCAATCCAGACCGTGTTTACTTGTCTGATTGTTTGATTGCATTAAATTCTGAGGAATATAATGACATTTAATTTGACTCATGAAGTTAGATGTACTGGAGGGACTGCTGGGCAGGAGCAGCCCCCTCCGCCTACAAACAGAGTGTTGCCGCCCGTGTTCCCCGCTTAAGGAAATGGGACCAGAGGCTGAAGCAACGCTCTGGACCAGTGACTTCCCAGCCTAATCCTAAAGAGCAGGCTGGGAGGTCAACGGCCAAAAAGTCATGACGCATTTCGGTCACGACTACAGAGGGCGGCCCCTACTGGGGTAGAGCGGTGTCCACCTCATTACACGGTGCCCGTCTCACCTCAGTGCCCTCGGGAGGTGTGTCTGCCAACCCTGCCAGAGTTTCAGGGTGCAGCGGCTTCCAGCGAGCACTGCTCTCAGTTATTTCCGCCCGTGAGCGTAGCGGAGCTGAGATGCTCGCCGCCCCTTCTGGGGGCCTCTTACACCAGAGGGGTTCCGCCGACATTCAATGGGGCTACACCGACAGTAGTCGGCCCCCAGCAGGCTCTGGTGATGGAACAAGAAGTGAATACCCTATTAAGGAAGGCAGCCATCGAGGTGGTCGCTCCTCTAGTCAGGGAATCCGGGTTTTACAGCCGGTATTTCATAGTTCCAAAGAAGGACGGGGGGGTTGCGTCCGATCTTAGACTTACGCCATCTAAACCTCTCAGTTATGTCACTGAAGTTTAAAATGCTCACTGTCAAACAGGATGTAGCTCAAATCAGATCTGAGGACTGGTTTGTCGCAATAGATCTCAAAGATGCATACTTCCAAATATCCATCCTTCCACAACACAGGAAGTCTCTAAGGTTCGTTTTCGGGGGCAAAGCCTACCAATATCGAGTACTTCCCTTCGGCCTTGCACTCTCACCCCGCACGTTCACGAAATGTGTAGATGCGGCTCTGGTATCCCTCCATATGCAGGGCATCCGCATTCTAAATTATATCGACGATTGGTTGATTCAAGCTCAATCAGAGCAGATGGCGGTTCGACATCGAGGTGTCGTTCTCGCCCATATGGGGGAGCTGGGTTTGAGACTGAATGCCAAGAAGAGTGTACTTTCTCCGGTTCACAGAACTACCTATCTAGGCGTAGTATGGGATTCGACCACGATGCAGGCACGTATGTCTCCTGCTCGGATCGAATCGATCCTCACATCAGTTAAGAGAGTCAAAGAAGGCCAGTCACTCACTGTCAAGCAGTTTCAGAGACTGTTAGGGCTCATGGCAGCTGCGTCCAATGGGATACCTTTTTGGCCTGCTGCACATGAGGCCCCTACAGTGGTGGCTCAAGACCAAGGGGTTTTCCCCGATGGGAAATCCTTTCCGAACTATTCAGGGTTACGAATCAGGGTCCGGTGTTGGGAGCTCTTGGTCGCCGTGTAACGCTAGCGACAGACGCGTCCCTCACCGGTTAGGGTGCGGTCATGAGTGGCCACCCTGCCCTCGGTCTGTGGAGCAGTCGCCATCTGACATGGCATACCTGTTGTCTAAAGATGCTAGCTGTGCATCAAGCATTTAAATATTTCCTCCCAGACCTGAGAGGTCACCATGTGTTGGTGCGCACCGACAACACATTGGCGATCTCTTATATCAGTCACCAGAGAGATCGGCATTCGTGCCCCTTGTACAAGCTGGCACACCAGATCCTTCTGTGGTGCCAGGACAAACTCCTCTCATTCGGAGCAGTGTATATTCCTGGGAGATTGACTGTGGGAGCAGACATAATGTCGAGACAGGGGCCGAGACCTGGGGGCTTCACTCCAAGGTGGTGAAGTAGATATGGAGAGTTTTTGGACCTCTTTGCGACTCAAGAGATATCGCAATGTCCCCTCTGTTTCTCTCTAGTTCATCCAGCTCCTCTGGGACTGGACGCTATGGTACAGACCTGGCCGAGGCTTCGTCTGTACGCTTTTCCCCCTATCGCTCTGCTCCCGGGAGTTCTGGCGAGAGTACGCCGGGACGGGGTCCGTCTTCTATTAGTAGCCCCGTTCTGGCCGGGCCAAGTATGGCTCACAGATCTGATCTCTCTCCTCGACGGCTCTCCATGGGTGATTCCGATCAGGACAGATCTGCTCTCTCAGGCGTAGGGCAAAATATTCACCCTCGCCCGGAGCTGTGGAAGTTGTCTGTGTAGCCCCTGAGGGGGCACAGCTCATAGCTTCCGGTCTCCCAACCGAGGTTGTTGAGACCCCCACACTCCAATCCAGAGCTCCCTCTACGAGGAAACTGTACGACCTGAGGTTGAAACCCTTCTCCTCATGGTGCAGAGACCACCAGCTTGAACCTGTTAACTGCCCAGTTGGTACAGTTCTGGAGTTTCTACGAGCTAGGCTCTCTGCGGGGTTAACTCACTCCACCTTAAAGGTGTACGTGGTGGCCATAGCTGCTTACCATGTCCCTTTCAATGATCAGTGGGTAGATACCCCCCAGTTACACGTTTCCTTCGTTGCACTGAGGCTGAGACCTTAAGTACGGTCCCGTATTCCCCCGTGGGATTTGGTTGTGGTGTTAGAGGCCAGGCCCCCTTGGTGGCCCCTAAGACTTTGCCCCTGGTATGGCCAATGCATTCTTATACCCTCGAGCGGGTTATGTTCCTAAAATTCCCTCTGATACGCCACAGCCTATCGTACTGCAGGCCGCCTGCCCTCCACCCTCTCGGGAGCCAGACCAGGAGAAGCTAAATTGTATGTGTCCAGTTCGAGGACTGGACGCATACGTCCACAGAGCTGCCCTGTGGAGAAAATCCGACCAATTGCTTGTTTGCTACGGTCCTACTAAAAAGGGTTCTCCTGCCACCAAGCAGACCCTTAGTCGTTGAATAGTCAAGGCTATCAACGTCTCCTATGAGTCCTCTGGTCTTCCCCCTCCTTTGGGGGCCAAGGCTCACTACACTCTTCCTGGTCGCTACGTCACCCTGCCCGTGACGTCACGCCCTTCCGATGGACAGATTGCACACGATATTCAGAGTCGGTCTCGTCAGGTACGTTCCCCAAGCGTTTCGACGCAGCGTCTCGTTCCTTCAAGGAACTAGGGTTACATACGTAACCTTGAGGCGTTTTTCTCCTCTCTCTCGATTTCTTTTTTTCATCATCTCTCTCATCAATGTGTTTTTCCGTGCACCCTTTCATACATAATACATTACATCCAAAATTTAAGGAGCTTCCCAGTAATTAAACAATCACCTTGTTTAAAACCCCATAATGCCTATAACAAATCTGTATCATTGTCAAGTAATTAAATGTGAACCTCAATTGATTGCTAAATAATTATATCATCAGCTCATTCATAATGCTTCTTTACACTGAACTCTTTTGCAATGAACTCAGCATTCTCAATCTCCAAATAATAATAGAGGCCAACAGGAATAATTTATAAACTATTTGTCATTGACATGAGTGACAGTGAAGACAGTGATTTTGTGAACTGATGTATTGAACATCCCATAAACCGCAGGTTTATGGCGATGAAATATTTTCTCTCTCTAAAGCAGTCGTTTTGGATGCAGCTCTCAGAATATGTTTATAGCCATTGTCTGTGATATGAAAGCTACTGGTTTTTTAATAGCTTGCCTGCTGCATTCTCATCAATCAAGCTCAGCAGCCACCTCATTCCCTCTCCAGCCCAACACTAACCAAGTTACCGGCTCCTGAAACTAACTTGGAGTTTTGAAATGTGATAAAAAGTAATCGGATTCCCCACGCCGGGATCCTTATGGATGTGAATCGATGGCATTAATTACTGCATCGTATTATGCCGCAAATGCAGTTTAGTCTGTTTTTATTTATTGAGGGTGGGGGATGCAGGTGGGGGGTCTTCTTTTAGAGGGTGGCATGATGGGCCTCTCTGTTTCCTCCTCTGGTACATCCCTTTCTCTCATCTCATCAAATTGTACTGAATGGTACATTTGCACAGCAAATATTCATACAAAAAACAGGAACTATTTTAATGATTTCCATTCTCATTTCATGCACAAACAGAAGTATTTTCTCATAATTTGACTGCATTTGTTCTACAGCAAAACTTTGTGCGGTATCTCATTTCCGTTTCACCCAAATGATTCGGTAATGCATTTAGCCTGACCTACATATTGATGCCAAGGAATGTTATGATACTACAGCAGATTAGCTTAGCAATCAAGACTATATTCGTTTTGGTGCTAAAGGGAATGCTTTCACAGTATATACAGATGCAATTATCTTTAGTTAGCCTTTAATGGTGCAGGATTCATCTGCACCTTGGAATGGCTTTCTGTGAAGTCTGGCTGAGGTGTCTGCAGTCAATGATCCAGCTAGTCTGTAAAACAGTCATGTGCTCTTACGTCTGGAAGTCTGGCTAAATAAATTGACTTTTCTCTAGTCTGCTATCATTAGAGCAAGACTAACTTCTTGTGATTGTTCTGGTCCTCTTTTTAGACAGTTGTACTAAGTCAGAATAATGGAGCTAACAACATAATATTTCTTATGACATTTTGAACTGGTTAAACTAGTCATAAAATGCATTCAATGGCCTGCATGTTAAATCTGTATGTGTATAAAGGAATAGTTCACCCTAAAATGAAAACATTGTCATCACCTTTTTGTTATTCCAAAAATGTAAGTATTTCATTTCTTTTTGTAACTGTTTTTGTCGATTGAACTTTTACTGTATGTTCTGATCAAAGTGTAAAAAAAAAAGTGATGGTAAAAGTCTTTACTGAAAAAGTCGAGGAAAAGAAAGAAAAAGGAGGAATTCTTGATGATATAATAATTTGATGATAACCATAGCATAATAAATAGACTCTGATCACTTAATTCCCTTCATTAGATCACTGCACTTTGTTTTTCTTGCAAATCATCCTCCAGAGGCTACAGTTCAATCAATGCTTCAGGCTGTGCTTCACTAATTCTTATTCAACATGCTGAGATGGTGACAATGGCTCTGTTGCATCAGAATGGCAGCTCACAGTGTGCCAGTCTAAAGGGAAATACTGGTTTCTTAATTTGTTATTAAAACAAATGAAGTGAGTGAAATCTATCCTCCTATAACAGTCCATTGGAAACAACTATCTATTTGCATATGCTTAGAAACATGCAATGACCTGCAAATGGAGGAAAACACATTACAGCCTGGCTCATGAATGTTAATTATGTGCCATAATTCTCACATTATTGTTCTAATGGCAGGCAAATGAACCCTATAGCCGAAGTTAAACTTGTTGTTGTTGTTGTTGCTGTTTTTGCTTAAATAATATAAAAACATGACAAAATGTCCATTCGATGCATATGCAAATAGGCTAGTTTTTTTTTATGACTTTAAATGATCAAATTCTGTAATGTAGCATATTTTGATTGCAATTTTATTAAACTGACTTATTGAAGTGATTAAAAGTGTTCTTTTTTGTTTTATATGTAACTAATTAATTTGTTGTGAGATGCTGAAAATAAAAAATACAAATAATAAAAAAAACTAGCTAACTAATGAAATCACAGAGATGTGACACAATGGGCCCTATCTTGCACCCAGCGCAATTGACTTTGTACACCAACGCATGTGTCATTCCTATTTTGCACCCGCGCAAAGCGCGCTTTTCCCTCCACAGAAGCACGTCGCTAAACTAGTGAATGAACTTGCGCTCCCTGGGCGGATCAGCGCAAAAAAGGAGGCGTGTTCCGGCGCAAACAATCCCTGGTGGTATTTTGCTGTTCCATTAAACAATTGCGCCACTGACCAGAAAAAACCTAGTCTAAAGTCAGTGGCGCGTTGCGCTTTGTTTCTTATGCTATTTTAGGGGCGCATGCTTGACCATAATGTATAGCGTGCACAACGCGCATACACTTTGCTCATGTAATCTACACAGATGCAACAGTTATTTTTGCAAATCATAAATTGTTACACTAAAAAAATATTAACACATGAGATGACGGAAATCATGACGCTATTTTGGGTGGGTTTCTCCCATCCCCATACAGCACAACTTCTCTCTCTTTCACTGCTCTTACAAGAACATCAGTCTCCTGGCTGTGAACCGCTCCTGGAGTGCGCCTGGTAAATACGCCATAATAATAGCAATCCATAATGGAACTTGCGCACCTGCTTTTAAAGGGAATGTTGGATGACGCTCTGATTGGTTTATTTCACGTTACGCCCAAACCACACCTATGAATAATGAAGCTACTTCAGACCAACCCATTTCAGATTTGCGCCAGGCGCAAGAGCCATTTATCCCGCCGGGAAAATAGCAACAGCGCCGAGACCCGCCCACAAAGTTACTTGCGCTTCGCGCTTTGACACTTGCGTTTCAGATCGTTTAAATAGGGCCCAATGTCTAAAGATGTTAATAAGAAGCAAATGTAAATAAGCCAACAATGTACAAAATTGCCAAATGTTTCAGTTTTAGTTTAATAATATTAAATGATTGACTGCTGTCAATTGAATTAATAATAACATATCATTTGATCACAATTTGAATTAGCTAATTAGCTAATATAATTAAATTGATATGTGGCTACATGTGTGCATGTAGACTTTATTTTAACAATGGTATTTGGATCATCCAATTGCTTATTTAGCAACAGAATGTACTATTTAATGAACAATACATTAAAATATTTATTTACACCTAAAAACAGGTATTAATGCAGTTAATCGTAATTATAAAATAACTAAAGTATTCAAAAGCCAAACCGTGTAGGATTGTCAAGATGAAGGACAGGTTGCTCATATTGCCATGGTAACAGAGGAACGAAGCTCTCAGTTTTAATCCAGACTGCTGAGATTAGCTCTGGGAGATAGGTGTCTCGGCATGTGCTATCTGCTGATGGGGGCCTGTGAAATTAAATTAATGGCAAAGGGAAATCAAGGGAGAGAGCTCCTGAAATCAAATTACCAATCCAGTGCGAATGACTTAGTTGGGAGTCAAAGTTGTAATTGATAGCAAGCAAAGGATGAGACGCTGAATGAGTCAATATGATCTAGCATGCATTCTCTCTAACATCATTTGTGAATCTGTTGTCTTGATTAAATATTAAAGAAGTGTGTATGGGGAAGGACATTTTCGGTGGGTGTTGGGGTTAGGAGGGGAGAAGGGCATGCACGATATGGATTGAATTTAGAACATGGCCTCTGGGTATGTTTGTAAATGGTCTTTCCTTGGCATCTGTCAGATGAAAGAAATGTTATTCTTGTTGGGTCAGATGTGTTAAATGGTTGTTCAGCAGTTAAAATCCCTCAAGGACTTTTATCAGGATGTCAACAGTAAGGATATCCAAAACAACACTTTTTCCAAAATGACTAGTCATTGATTTGTCTGAAGGATTGACTAGACAGTCTTAAAGGAACTGTGCACCCAAAATGAATATTGACTAGATTCCAGTATGTCACTTCTTAAGACATTCCAAGACCCGACAAATGCCAATTCAACATGTTCTGTTGGCGAAAATAATCACTGGCCAATGCCAACAGACACTTACAGGAGAAACACATTGATCCAACAGAATTCAGCGAATGTGTCTGTTGCCATTCGTCTGCATCTGTCAGTGCGGTGTAAATAGGCCTTTTTCATTTTTGTTATTTATTTTGTTATGTATGTTATGTAGTGTATCAGGCACGAACCAGACAAATTATAGAGTCGATCAGGACTGTGGTTGAAACACGAGCCGAATTCCTCAGAAAGACAAAAGGACGCTGTAATTAATTCCTAGTGCCACAAGTCAGAAACAAGTTAACCAACCAACCAACTCTTTCACAGAACAGCTTTCGACATTAACACCACTAGAACAATTATTGAAAATTTCAATTCGGAGAAGAGATTGTCAAACTTGGGGCAAGTAATTGAGATGCAACGCCGGACATTACATGTGCATCCACGAGAGTAATAAACAAGATCCTTGGATTGATTTCCCCCATAGCAGAACCAGAACCGCTGGTCTCCACTGAAATCTTTATGTCAGAGAATGGCACAAGAACTGTCTGTTAATGAACTCAAAAGGACTTCTAAATGAATATAACTCCATTGCTTAACGTCATATTCATTTATATGTTACCCACAAATTTGACTATTATGTTTATAATCACTTATTGTGTATGTATTTTAATAACTATTGGATAGCTTAAGGATTCATATTCATGTTTAGTATGTATGTGTTTGAATCCGCTTGCTTGAAACAGTCCTGACCATCAGTTCTTTGTCAAATGTATCATATTCTTGTTATAGGAATCATGTCCAAAATTATACCCTGCAAGAGCAGGAAAATTCGGAAAACATGCTTGATAAGATAGCATATGATTTATGATACCCCTGAGCAAAGACAATATCTAATTGGTCAAGACAACATTTGAGGTGTGGCCAACAGGCCAGTTTAATTACTTAGAACACATTCACATTTTTTTTGTATGCTTTTAGTTTGCTTTTAGCTTTTGTTTAGCTTTTGCTATCCGCCATGCTGGCTTTAAGCTTTAGCGTGTAGCTTTGATTTTAGTCATAACTGTTAGAGTTCTTTGAGTGCGGTTCCAGCGTGCTTCGGCCTGCACGTGTGCTGCTACTTAGTCACGATGAGAAGAAACTCAACCTAGTCTCGTCAAACTTTACTTCTGTTCTTTTACTTTAGTTTCTTTTCATTTCCGTTTTTTCGTGTTCTGAGTTATGTTTTGCAAAGCTGTGTCTCCGAGTCTGAACTCGAGTGCTCGTTTAACTTCAACCAGCCACACAACTCTGCATCGTCAGTCAACGCCCAACCACGGGCTTCCCAATACATCACTTCAATTACTATTGAACTTCCAGCCAATCAGCGGCATCGGGAAACCCCCTTTCAATGACAACAAAGGAAACCCCTTTACACAGGCAATGCAAATACCTTCAGACTGATCTATACTGGTGTATCTAATATAATTTTAACCTCATTGAGGAACTCAATGTGAGGGTTAATTAAGTGATTGATGGTTGTTCACGTCTATGCAATTTCAAATATTGCCGTTAACTTGGGATTCCACATTTTCGTTCTCTTAAATTCATGTGTGTGCGTTTATGTGTTAGATTAGTTTATATGACTTAGATTTATCTAATAAAGCCTTGTATCTTGTGTTTACAAGTTAATGTCTTAAACTGCCGATCTTGTTACTGTGCTAATTAATAGTGTTTTCACTATAGTTTGGATATTAATATCCAGTGCAGATTTGATGTTAAACGGCTCGTTCATTGAATCGCAGGGCGCCTCAGTCATCTGCTGTGAAACAGTGATTCTCTTCAAATTCCCTTTAAAATCTTAAATTATTCCCCTTTGAGCTAAATTGACCTGTTCCCCTTACAGTTATATAGGAAACAAGAATAAAATATAATAAAGAGCTGAAGATAGCTAAAAAATAATGACATGATATAATATACAAAATATTTAATTGAGTGTGTCACAATTAATAATCTTATTAATTATAATAAAAAAATGGAAGAGTAAAGAAGAGTAATGTAAATTCCTTTATATATATATTCATATCAAATCTTACAGTATATATATATATATATATATATATATATATATATATATATATATATATATATATATATATATATATATATATATATATATATATATATATGAGAGAGAGAAATGAGGACAGATTAACACAGATACTGTACAATGAGCAGGAGACAGGGAGAGAGAGAGAGAGAGAGAGAAAGAGAGAGCTATAGTGAGCTGACATTATTGAATGAAGTTGTTCTTTTCGGGGGTATAATTTTCACTCTGGTGTCCGGCTGTGCACAGCGCGTCAGTCCTGCTGAATGAATTCTCTGTGTGATGCGTGTGAAGGGCTCAGACAGTGAAGGCACCTATTCAGCCCAGCTATAGCGTATGAGCACAGTTGCAGCCCTTTGAAGTCTGTTTACTGCATAGGAGCCATGCTGAGCACACTAGAATGCCAATCTGTGACACCACTGACACCTGGCATGTAAACATCTATAATAATTCCATCTTCAAATGTCATGTGGTTTTGCCCTTTCATACCTTTGTGGACTGCAACAGTCTGCTTTTTTAACATAATCCACTGAAGTTGAGATCAACTCGCTCACTCTACCCTTTCTGTTCTATATGTACCTCCGTTAATTTCGTAGAATTTTCTTTACATACCAACATAAGGTACATATGTGCAGTATCTGTCTGTACTGTTTATAATCAAACATTTATATTATGCTTAGCTAGCATCATTAGTTATATATATGTATGACATTATATATATATGACATTGCTGTTGTGGACATTTTCCTTCTCAGTTCTTTCAAAATATTATCACCACTTCTCTAAACAAACTTTTTGTATGAACAAGAATGATGTATGAATAAGAAGAAACATTAAACTTATTTATTCAACTTTTATTCAGCAAGAATGCATCAAATTATGACATTTATATAGCTATAAATTATATCTATTTAAAAAAAAAATGTTCTTTTGCATAGTTTATCCAAAAATCCTGAAAAAGTATCACAGTTTAAAAAAAAAAATTAAACAGCACAATTATTTTCAACATTGATAATAAAAATATTGTATTATTATTATTATTATTATTATTAGTAGTAGTAGTAGTAGTAGTAGTATGTTTTAGAAGCAACCAGCATGTTAAAATTATTTCTGAATCATGCGACTCTGAAGACAGGAGCAATGGCTGCAAAATTCAGCTTTATTTAAAATTATAATACATTTCACTACACCTGCAGTATTTATTGATTTTTAATCAAATTGAGCATTGATGAGAATGAGACACTCCATTAAAAAAACATCTTGGCGACCCCAAAGTTTTGAATGTTAGTGTACATACAAATTGAAAAGAAGGTGGGAAGTTCAACAGCTTTTGGCTCCACACTACTTTGGAAATGATGTTCTGGCAAAGATGAACACAGACAGCACACCATTATCTTGCTGGTCCCTCTTCCAGGTCAATTTCAGACAAGCTGTCTTTGAAGAACAGCCACTATCTCTCCAAAACAACTGATATTTTAAACTTGATTTGTGGCTCGAAAGCCTTGTCTCATTAGCATATTATTTAGCTAACTTCGCACTTGTTTTGACAGATTGCTTTCATAAGTTACCAATGAAAAGCTTCCGTGGACATTTTGGGTTTTACAGTCACCAAGCTTCCATCTGTTCCAGCTGGATCCAGTTTTATGTTCTGCTATCACTCACCTCCTTAGAGCAATAAAGTTTTTTTTTTTTTTTTTTGTCAGCTGGCAGGATCTTTTACTTAAATTTCACTTCAAAATGTCGCCTAATTAAAAGTTTTGTTTTAAAGCAAGGAATATCATTAATGTAATGTCAATACTGTTCAAAAGTTTGGGGTCTGTAAGATTTTTTCATGATTTTAAAATAAGCCTCTTATGTTCACCAGGGCTGCTTTAAATTGAGGGAAAATACTTCAAACATAGTAACATTGTGGAATATAATTAAAATTATATTTTAATTTAAAATGCTTTCTATTTTAGTAATATAATGAATATATATATATATATATATATATATATATATATATATATATATATATGTATAGACTAGCATTTACTCAATGTTTTTTGTCTCTGTTTTTACTGTATTCAGCAGCAGAGGAAGATTTGCCATCTGCTATAGATACGTCAAACACCCAAGAGTTGTTACAAATTGAAGGCCAAATGATCTCTTAAAATTAAAATTAATGGACAGTCATAGGTCTCTCATATGTTGTGTGTCCCACACACATGCGCACACACACGCGCACACACACACACACACACACACACACACACACACAAAATAGCAATAGCAATATTGACTGTGTAATTCAATTGTATTGTTGAAGAGGAGAGTTAAAGTAATGAATCAGAAGAGATGATGGAATCATCACAGCATCATGCATCAAAGAAAACATTCCCCTCTTAGAAGTCCTGTCAATTATAGACACAGCATTTGTTAATAATAAAGAATGAATCCAAAAGAGTCACACTGCGATGCTGAAGCAGAAGTCGATGCTGAAACAAAGAAATAAACTCACTGACACTTAGCCATAGTGGGGGTTATTCAGATGCACCGTAGTAGACACTGAGTGAAACAGCTGCGAGTCTTTATTCATATTTCTGCTGAATACAAACAAGGTGTGAGACAGGGGAGTTTCACCCTTTAAACAATACAAGAAACAAAGCAAATTCCATTCTTTTGATCATGCAGAATTGCCTTAAACTATTACAAGAAAAATAAAGAAACGACAGACTTCTCTTTCATTTATTTATACACCCTTATGTCTTTCCAAACCTGTATGAATTTCTTTCTTTCCTGGAATAAATAAGGTGAATCCGGTACACACTTTTTTATGTACTACTAGGTCCAATCCCAATTCTACTCCTTCATTTAGTCTATTCGTACATAGATGGTATAGTATGTATATAGTGTGGTGTCCCAATTCTTATGGGAACATTTTCACCCCCTGACACTCTGTTTCAAGGGAAGGAAGAGGAAGGGATATACCATAGAACTAGGATTGGGCTTTAGTGTCTTAAAGGTGCCATAGAATGCATTGATACAATATTCTAAATTGTTCTCTGATGTCCCCAGAATGTGTATGTGAACTTTTATCTCAAAATACCCCACACATACATATATATATATATATATATATATATATATATATATATATATATATATATATATATATATATATATATATATATATATATATATATACGTATATATATATATATATTTTAGCTTGTTGAAATTGCCACTTTTTGGGTATGAGCAAAACGCACAGTTTTTTGAGTTTATCCCCTTTAAATGAAAATGAGCTGTTGCTCCCCGCCTCCTTTCTCAGAGGAGGGCGGAGCTTCAAGAACTCATGCTTGCAGGATACATACATTATACATGCATGCTGCATACATTACAGTTTAACTAGTGGTGACCATGTTACTGACCTCACATTGCTTCCAAATAAAATTTTTAACCACCACATTCCTATTTATGATCATTCTGGTAGCACGTGAAGGCAGCATTAGTTAAAACCGGCAGAGACAATGGTAGCTTTAGCAATATTAGACTTACAGACAGCCAAGAAGCTCTTTTTGAAAACAAAATATGAGGCGTGATGCTTACTTTGTCTGGGGTCTGGACGTTTGTGCACAAAGCGTTGGTATCATTCTCTCATTTTCATTTACTTTGAAAATTAAATTTAATCACCGTGTCCTGAGCGGTCTATGGAGACTCCTATGTTCGTTGTATGTATCTCTAGCAGCTACATCAAGGAAACAGTAATGGCGGACTGCTGCTTCTCACTCAGGGCTCTACATATGCTAATATAGTTGAGAGCATCACAAATGGGCGGGACTTTCCCCAACTTTGACGTCATAGTAGTAAGAAATCTGAAACTGCTAGTGTGCAAAGACTGATTATGATTTATTAGGATTAGAAAACAATGAGTAGGTGGATATTTACCATTATAGGCTGGTTCTTTTCACAAACTGTGGCCACACAACTGTGTTCAAACACAGTATAAAAGTCACAAAATTCACACATTTAAAATGGTCCATGGAACTTGAGCACTGTGTACTAAGTCTTCAAGGAAACAATAAATAAATAAATATATACAGTAAAAAATGATTTCAGGGTGACTTAGCTTTGAGTCCTCTTTCACTGTCATTACATTGAAAAGAGCTAAAATCAAGCTAGAATTGAAAGGCTACAATTTTATTCTTTTGTGTTCCACAGTTGAAAAAGTCATGCAGGTTTGGAACGACATGAGTGAGTATTCATTTTCATTCATTTTTTAACCTGTACTATTTAATAAAAGCATAACATTTAAATCAAAAGTGGCCGATTCTTCGCTAGATGCTTTTGAGTGAGCTGACCATTAAATTTGAAGACCACATTGTGAGCCATTTGAAGGAATGCCTTCAGGTTATGCCAATTATCCACAGTGACTCTATGCACACAATTGGGTTTTTTTCCCTTTAAAATTAAACCACATTCAGAGGCAGAATATACAGTAGTTTCTCTTTTGTTCTGAAAGTTTGCCAGACTAAAGTAATTCCAGTGCATATCAATCATTCAGCTTTCAGTTGCTGTGCAGCACTCGCAGGCTTATTTTGATAACCCCTTATTACTTTCATTGTGAATGAAGGCACTTTTGGCTGGCCGTTGAAGGCCTGAAGAGAATGAATCAAACTTACAGGTTATATTTTCAAGTAATACATCAGATACACACTGAGTTTTGTAGATTACTTACAAATTGATTCCAAATTACATCACAAAGAAATGTTGTTAGTAACGTAATCCATTACATTTCACATTTTAGGAAATATAATCAGACTACTTTTTGATTACTTTTAGATTCCTTTTGACCTAACTCCTTTATCAGATTGTTATAAATTAGATACACTTGTACCATATTGATATAAAAATACAAAGAGTAAGAAAATATATTCCATTCCTTGTAATTAACAACATGAAGTGGTTTCCCAAACTGGGGTTTTATTTTTTTTTAATCTCAGGGGTACTGAAAAATGTTCAGATGACAAAAAAAGTTTGGTAACGCATGCATTACATGTGTAAATAAGAAATAACTGAATTTGTGCATTTTTTTATGTGTTTGAAAGACAAAAGCCATCCAAAGACATATTAATACATGGTTAAGTAATCTACGGAGTGATAATTCAACATTACATGTATAGTTACATTTAGTCATTTAGCAGACGCTTATCCAAAACGATTTACAAATGAGGACAATGGAAGCAATCAAAAACAACAAAAGAGCAATGATATACAAGTGCTATAACAAGTCTCATTTAGCTTAACACAGTGTCACGCTGTCAGTCTCTGTTTTCCTGGGTGTTCCCTAGTGAGCTCACTTCTTCCCTTTACCTTCTCGCTTCCTCCGAGTTCCCGTTCCATCCGGTTTCCTCTTTCATTTTTGGTTTTATTTGTCTCTCATGACTGTTTATTTTGAATGTTACCTTTTGTTACAATAAATCATACTTGCATTTGGATCCTGCCCTCACCTTGTGTTTTTTCCGAAACCCACCGTCACAGAAGGACTCCATCCACATTGGATCCAGCAGTATGTTTAATACCATTTCCTCCCCAGCCAGCAAGCGAGAGAGAAATGGTTTCCAGGGCTCTCGCCTAGTGGTGTTCCGGGGGACCAGGGGAGGTCACTCCGGAGCAAGTGGTCGAGAGGAGGTCCGGCAGCGATCGCCACTGTGGGCTCCCGTCGAACCAGGATTCGGTTGGGGACTGCCATTTCCCCAGGATGTCCCGAGAGGAGAGCGGAGACACAGATCGGCCGAGCCAGCGCCGTGGTACCAGATGGCTGCCAGTCCTGTGCAGCGGCACAGAATGGCCGCCAACCCAGCGACGCTGCTTGGCATGGCCGCCAGCCCAGCGCCACAGTACAAGATGGCCGCCAGCCCAGCGCCACAATTCAAGAGGGCCGCCAGCTCAGAGCCACAGCACAAAATGGCCGGCGGCCCAGCGTCACAGCACAGGATGGCCACCAGCTCAGAGCCACAGTACAAGATGGCCGCCAGTCCAGCGCCACAGTACAAGATGGCCGCCAGTCCAGCGCCACAGTACAAGATGGCCGCCAGTCCAGCGCCACAACTCAAGAGGGCCACCAGCTCAGAGCCACAGCACAAAATGGCCGCCAGCCCCGCGCCACAGTACAAGATGGCCGACTCAACGCCTGAGTCGCCAGTCAAAGGGCCACCAACTCGCCATCATAGAGGACGGAGGAGGAGGAGACAGGCGTCTACCGCTCCTCAAAGTCGGGAGGACGTTCCCGAGCAGCCCACTGTCATCCTGGAGGACGTTCCCGAGCGGGCAGCTGCTGTCCAGGAGGACGTTCCCGAGGCGGTGCCCGATGCAGTTCCGGAGGCCGAGGCGGTGCCCGATGCAGTTCCCGAGGCGGTGCCCGATGCCGTTCCCAAGGCGGTGCCCGATGCCGTTCCCGAGGCGGTGCCCGATGCTGTTCTGGAGGCCGATTCGGTGCCCGAGGCCGTTCCAGAGGCATTGCCCGAAGCAGAGGCGTCTCACGTCTCCATAGGCAGTCTTAAGTTGAGTCAGTTTCCGGTTGACCATACGGAGTCGAGTCAGGTGTTCGTGGACCCTCCAGAGTCAGGGTTAGTCACCGATGACCTTCCAGAGTCAAGGCTAGTTACGGATGGCCTTCCAGAGTTGAGTCAGGTTCCCATGAACTCTCCAGAGACAAGGTTAGTCACCGGTGATCTTCGAGGACTGAGTCAAATCACTGGTGATCTTCGTCCTCCCATTGGGCTGGCCACAAGAATGTGGTGGTCTTCTGCTCCGCCCTGGGGGACTCCGGCCTTGACCGTGAGGACGCGGTGGTCTTCCGCTCCACCCTGGGGGGTCTTCTGCCCTGACCACTTGGGTGTGATGGTCCTCTGTTCTGCCCGGGTGGTAATCACCTAATGTCCTCCATGTACCCATGTTTTTGTGTTTTTGTTTTCATTTGTTTTGCTTATCTCCTTTTTTGGACCTGGCCCTCCGTCCCTCCCCTTCATCCTCCGCCGGTCCACCACCCTCCTGGACTCCTTGTTTTGTGTTACACTTTCCTGCCTCTGCCTTCCATTCCATCTCGTTGTTCCATCTCGGTTTTTTCCATTTTACCTGGTTGTCCTGTCTTTTGTCTTTCCATTCTACCTGGTTGTTTGTCCCTGTCTGTCCATGCTTCTGGTTCTCCTGTCCCTGTATTCTGACCCTCCGTCCCTCCCCCTAGTCCGCCGCCGCTTCACCTCCCTCCTACCTCTTTTTCCTGTTGGGTTTTCCGGGGTTTTCAGGTGGAGCATCTGGGAGCTGCTCCGTAGGGGAGGGGGTAATGTCACGCTGTCAGTCTCTGTTTTCCTGGGTGTTCCCTAGTGAGCTCACTTCTCCTTAGGCACTTCATCATAGGCACTTTAATTCCTCTAGTCTGGTCATGTCTTCACAGTAATTGCACTCCAATTAAATCGCACAGGTGCTGACAATCCTTTGTCATTAGTCTCCCTATATAGAGCTGTCCTTCTCTGTTGTCTTACCCTATGTGTGACTTGTGCTCGTCTCCCGAGTCTTCCCTTTAACTTCTCGCTTCCTCCGAGTTCCCGTTCCATCCGGTTTCCTCTTTCATTTTTGGTTTTATTTGTCTCTCATGACTGTTAAACCTGAAATGATAAGTCCAGTGGTCAAATGCTGTGACCATCTGACTAGTGACATGTCTTTGGTGAAAGATTATTGTGTGCTCTTGTGTTCCTCGTAAAGGGCAGATGTATTGTTACTCGAATCCATGATAAGCAATGCATCGATTGGCTGGCGGTAAGACAGAAATGTAATGACATCATATAGTTAAAAAAGACACCTGATGAAAAACTTGACAAATTTCTTGATCTTTATATGGAAACAAAAGTACCTTTACAAGTGAACAAAACTACATAAACGTTATAATACATACATTAAATGTGCACTGCTTTTATATTATTTTATTTTATTTATTAAGCTACATGATTCCCAATTATTTATATTCACGATTTCTAGTATTTGTACAGGCTTTACATTTTAAGTTCAGGATTGTAGTTAGCAATTCATTTAATTTTATCTTTGAAGCAGATTTGTTGGAAGACCAAGTTATCTGCATCTCCTGTGCTCAATCAAGCCATTCTCATATCTGTTATCAAAGTAATGCATGGCTCAGATTAACTGTATAGCATGTGTGTAAGACTCTTAAACAATTGTAAAGTATATATTTTATCACAAATAAATCTTTCAATGAGTAAAAATGACTGTGTCTATATTTTTAGAGATTACACAACATTATAATATTATTTTCAAATGATTATTTTTTTAAATATTTGCTATTTTAAATTATTGTCCCTGGATTGTACCCTTGTAATAGAGTAAAAAATGGCTGGGATAGACTTTAAATATCAATTCCACTTAAAAAGGTGCAATCAAATGCTGTTTGCGTGAAATAAGACTGTCCCATGCAGGTTTAAGATTACAGACCTGCTGCAATGACAACAAGTCCAGGATGTGCCTTGAAGAACTAAATAATCCAAGATCACGCCAAATCATCAACAATCAAATCCAGCTAATTGAATTAGCGAAGTACGAAGAACAGGCCCCGGGCCTGGACTATTTATGTTGTTGTTTTATTTTACGCTTTTACTTTCGTTTTGAGTTTGTTTATTTGATTATCAAATTTTATGTTTAAATGTTCGCTGGTTCCCACCTCCTTCTTCCAAACTCCTCCTTCCCCATCTATGAACCTTGTTACAGTATATAATCGTGAGGCTATTTTAGAAAGGAACATTTAAAAAGAAGTTTAAAAAAAGGAAAATCAATGGATTATGAAGAATTTATTTTCTGTTGTGTGAATAATATGTAATCAATAAAAAGTAAATGTGGTCTGATTATGAGTATTTTAAAATGTACAATGTTTAAAATGTACTAGGCAAGTACTGTTTTTTTTTTTTTTTTTTTTGGAATCTGATGTAATCAGTTACTACCCAGCTCTGATTACATTCATACCACATGATGCACCTTTTCACTCTAACCCTGAGAGAAGATGAGACAGAATGCCCAGATTGATTTATTCTTTGATCTCCATTACAGTATATGAACAGCTCTAAGCTCAAGTGGACACCTTTTTTTTTTTCTTTTTAGACAGAGAGAATGGTGAGTGACTGAGGGGATGGGTTCAGAAAACGTCAAAAATAAAACTTAAAGACAAACCACCATTAAAAAATTTGGGATCAATAACATTTTTATTTGTTTGTTTATTTACTTCATATTCAGAAATGATGCAATACGTTTGTTAGAAAGCAAAATTGATAATATTTCAGGTTAAGGTTAAAATTTAGATAATAATATAATATAATATAATATAATATAATATAATATAATATAATATAATATAATATAATATAATATAATGTGTTATTTACAGTATATTATGAATTTGCATTAATTACAATATATATATATATATATATATATATATATATATATATATATATATATATATATATATATATATAGATAGATAGATAGATAGATAGATAGATAGATAGATAGATAGATATAAAGATAGACAGATAGATACAATTTTATAGAAAACAATGTAAAAGATACAAAACTCATAGTAAATATACTTACATATGTAATACAAATATATATATTACATGAAATATTTGTTCATTGTATACAAAGCTATGACATTCAGGCACTTCGATGTGTGACCTATGTTTTATGTATGTCACTGTACATATGATATTGTGCCATAGATTGCTGACATAGTCATTTGTGTGTGTGTGTCATAAAAACACATCCTATTCAAATTTCAAGCAGTGTGGCCAAGAGCCTACAAAATTTTCCAAAACATTACGGTCTGAAAGCTTTCATACTCAGCTGCTTTGGTATCTGCATCGTTTTAATTGCTGAGCTTCTAAATTAGGAAGCAGAAGAACAACCGTCTGAATTAATGAAGATTTTCATCCGGTCTAGACACGCTGTCTGCTAGTTTCCTACTCCTCAAATCTGCCAAAGCACAGCATGATACCAGGAAATGGTTATGCGGGTGCCTTGTGTGCTACTTTTCATTATGTCCCTGCCATTTGTGAGGGCTTTTCTGCCTTGCACCTCTCCTGTCATCAGGGAGAATTTTGCTGCTTGATCTGGGGGATAATTTGCTGGGTTCTCTCCAAGGAATTATTGATCTGTCTATGATGAAACAGAAACCCCAGGACTACAGTTTCCCAATTATGTTTTAAAACCCACTTAAAACACCCCGGATTCGTTTTTCATCATTGTGTCAAGTACACTTTTAGATATGTGCAACGCTTCAGCTATTGCAAAACACCTTGAGAACCAATCAAAATGTTCAGGGCATTTTTTAATATCGCAGGCCCTTCGTGATTTACATTACAGACATTCTGGGGTACAAATTAAATTTAATGTTTATTCTATTTAAACCACTATGTTTGACATTACATGTGAAGAGACAGTTCTTTCATTTTTAAACTTCGACATGCCAATAGCATTTTTTAATCTTTTAATTCAAAATTTAATTCATTTTAATTTTAATGTTCAGACTTTTTCAAATATTAAATATTTAAAAATACATATACTGTACAGGACATTATTTTTGAAAAATGTATTATTTTATTAAGAATGGTGTCCAAGTTTGTGCATGCCAGAGCGAAGCACAGAATCTAAACAGTACCAAATTAGGGTTATTCGGCTTGAATAATAGCTGAACCCTTTTTGGCGTTAAGTAGAACCCTTTTCATAAGGTTGTATAAAGAACCATGTTTTGACGTTAAAGGGGTCGTATTATGCATTTTCCCTTTTACGGTAGTGTTTTCTGTAGCTGTTTGTTGCAGTAGTGTGGGTGTTATATTTTATGAGTAAAAACATCTGATATCATTTAAAACTGGACATTCGATTCAAAAGTTTTGCACTCAAAAAATAGTTACACAAGTCACAAACTGGTTTCTCCTCTACTTTCAATTAATACAATGTGTGAGGCGTGAATGTCCAGTTTGACATCTTGTACATACAACCTGCTCATATCTGTTTTCAAAACGTACGTTTTTTTCTTCTTTCATTCACTACTGGATGGATGGAACCAAAAAGAACCCTAAACTCTAACAAAATGACCATTTCATTTTAACCAAGGGTTCTTCAGAATGATATGGTTCTAATAGAACTCTAACTTCTCTTCTCTAAAGAACCTTAAAAGAACCATCTTAAATGTTGCTGTGCTATGTAGGTGATTGCTAAGGGGTTACTTACCAACTCAAGTCGAAAGAGATCAACCTGAAGCCTCTACGATATGCTCTACCTCTACGATATACGACTTTTAGCTACCAATGCGTACTGCCCCATACCTGCTTTATCATTAAATAGATATGAACATTGCATTACCACAGCTAAAGTTAGCCATGTCCCTGCTTCAATTCAATTTAATTATGCTCAAAGAAGTGTTGTTGCTGGTAAATTACGGCTTTGAATGAGACAAGTGATCTAGAACAAAAATTAAACTTTAATTTATGCCAAATAGCATTTTCAAACCCATCTGCATGGTCTTTATATAACAGAGCCAGTTGTAAATGCCCTCATACATTTTTTAAATACACTCATGTTGGGAGGATGCTACAGTCAAGAGTGTGTGTTAGTGAACCATAGTGTTTTTTTGTTTTGTTTTTTTTTTGTTTTTATGGAGAAAGCATTTATGGATGGATGACTTGTATTTTAGCTAGCAATGGTTTGAAGTGAACAACTTGTTGATGTATTTGTTTCTCACAAACAAATTAGCAAATTGAACTTTTAGCTTTTGTTAGCTGTTTGGACTCTCATTCTAATGACACCCATACACTGCAGATGATCCATTGGTTAGCAAATTGTGTAATGCTACATTCTTCTAAATCTGTTCTAATGAACAAACAAATAAACTTATCTACATTTTGGATGGCCTGATAGTGAGTAAATATTCAGCAAATTTTCAGTTTTAGGTGAACTAACTACATTTCGATGTTTGAATCTCTCATCTTGTTGTCAACATTTTGTTAGAAAGACACATAAAACAGGACTGTATTCAATTACTGACACATTCGTAATATTACAGCACATTACAGTTGCTGCTTGAATGCGTTTGTTGTGTAAATAACGGAATTAGAAAATAAACATAATATAAAGATAGAAGGTCTGGGATACAAAATCTTAACTTATAGCTGGAAATAAACAAAGATTGCTGTCATTAAAGTAAGAGAGAGACATCAAATACATTTTTCAACACAGCTTTGCACCTAAATTATTATGCTATAATTTGTTAAACAACTGCATTAAGTTAGATGCAAAATGCCTAATAGAAACATGTAAGGGAAACAGGTCAATTTAGCTCAAAGGGAATCATTTAAGATTTTAAAGGGAATTTGAACAGAATCACTGTTTCACGGCTGGTCACGGAGACGCCCTGCGATTCAGTGAACTAGCCGTTTAACATCAAATCTGCGCTGGATACTAATATCCAAACTATAGTGAAACACTATCAATTAGCACAGTAACAAGATCGGCAGTTTAAGACATTAACTTGTAAGCACAAAACACAAGATACTTCTCTTTTCAATATGAATAAGGCTTTATTAGATAAATCTAAGACATATAAACTAATCTAACACATAAACGCACGCACACACACATTCACACAAGTTGCAGGAAGGTCGAAAGTTAGGGAAAGATGAGTTTAAGAGAATGGAAATATGGAATCCCAAGTTTACAGCAATACGTTAAATTGCATAGACATGAACAACCATCAATCACGTAATTAGCCCTTGCATTGAGTTCCTCAATGTGACTAAAATTATATTAGATATGCCAGCACAACAAATATCTGGGGATACGTTGCCTTAGTTTCCTGTGAAAGGGACTCCCGTTGAAAGGGGTATCCCGGTGTCGCTGATTGGCTGGAAGTTCAGTAGTGAAGTGAAAAGTTCTGAAAGTGCAGAGTCGTGTGCGCTGGTTGAAGTTGAACGGGCATCCGAGGTCAGGCGTCGGAGACTCGACGTTACAAAACTTAACTCAGAACACGAAACTCTCAAACGGAAAAGAAAAGAAATAAAGTTTGACGAGACTAGGTTGTGTTCCTTCTCATTGTGGCATAGTAGCAGCAGGCAGGCATGCTGGAACCGCGCTCAAAGAACAATGATGACTAACCGCATGGCTAGATGCTACAAGCTAAAGCTAGGTAGCAAAGCTACAAGCTAAAAGCTAAGAGCAGGCATGACTAATAGCATGACTGATAGCACGAGCAAGGCTGGAACTAAAAGCAGACTAAAAGCCGACATGGCTAATAGCAGCAGCTAGGGACTAAAAGCAGACTAAAAAGCAAGGCATGACTGATAGCACAAGCAATGCTAGAACTAAAAGCAAAATTTCATGGGGTCCAAAGTATTTAAAACTTCCTTGTTGGCCACCCCTCAAATGTTGCCTTGACCAATCAGATATGGTCTTGGGGTGGGTATCATAAATCATTTGTTTATCTTACCAAGCATGTGGTTCTTGCCTCACAGGGTCTAATTTTGGACACGATTCCTATAACATGATTATGATATATTTTACAAATAAATGATTGTCAGGACAATATCAAGCAAGAAAATTCGATTATGTCAATACTAGACATGACTATGTATCCTATAGTTATCAAAAGACATACACAATAAGTGATTATACATGATAGTCAAATGTGTGGGTTACACATAAATGAATATGGAGTTAAGCAATGGAACGATTCATTTACAAGTCTTTTTGAGTTCTTTCTGGTCCATATATAATGTATAAAAAGCAGTTTCTTTGCCATTCTCTGGCAAAGGGACTTTTCTGTGAAGACAAAGGTTTACAGCCCTTCCCCCTTAGGAATTTCAGTCTGGTTTCACTGGCTGGGGGGGAAGTCAATGCAAGTATTTAACTTGATCTCCTGGGTTTACATGTGATGTCCAGCGTTGCATTCCAATCACGAACAATAAATTTGACTTTATTAATCGAATCGAATCGAATTAAAATTGTCAATAATTGTTCTATTGGTGTTAATGTTGAAAGCTGTTGTGTGAACAAGTTGGTTGGTTGGTTATCTTGCTTGGTTCTTGTGGCACTAGAACTGATTTATGACTTCCTGAGGAGTTCGGCTCTCGTTTCAATGCACACAGCTCTGATAGACTCTTTGATTTGTCTGATTCGACTCATTTCTGCTACAAACATTTGCACTAAATATCATTAAACCTAATAGTTATGTCAGCGCACATCAGTGGTCCCCAGGGAAACCGTTGTTGTTGCTTCCCCACCTCCCTAATTTTCCACCCTTCTCTAGCACTTTTTGTGCCACAGTCGTGCAGCGCAAGTTTACAAAGTTGCCAAGAATTCATTCACTGTCTAATTGCCCCCTTAGGAGGCAGGTGTCGGGTTCAATCCCATCGAATTCCTGTATAATGAGTGTGAATGATGATGCTGGTCCAACTTCACAGAAAGGTCACACTATAATCCTCTTTTACAGAAACAAATGAAATTAATGAAAGCACTCTGTCTCACTGTGCAGCCCAGGAGTTGAGGAGTCTAGCGCGAACCCCTCCCCGAGTGTTTGTGATCCAAACAGCACTCGAGACTGATGGAATCATCAAATCAAATCACATTAGTTAGTTTAATAGCTGAGGATGTTGCAGTTGCAGGAATTTTCAAACAAATGTTGGTAGCGCAAAATGACACTGAGCGTAAATCGCATTATTTAGAGAATAGGAAACTCTAATTGAATTATTGATGCTCCTCGTCTGCGCAGCGAGCAGTTTAAGATGTTTAAGACTCAAAACAATCTATAAAAGTTGCTTCTCAGAAACTTTAATCAATAGTCTCAGACACAATATATGTTGAATATTTAGAGCGTTCCTAATATCATCAGTAAACAAAATGCTGATGGGAAAAAACTGGCAAGATCTCAGAAGACATCTTCATAATGCTGCCTCTGCAATCTGCTTTATTGTACATTATTCACAAAAAAAACAAAAAACAACAAAAAAAACAAGGTGTTCCAACATTAATATATACAGTTGTGTGTGTGTGTGTGTGTGTGTGTGTGTGTGTGTGTGTGTGTGTGTGAGAGTGTAGACTTACAAACACAGTATAAATATATATTAATGGTCAGGTTGCATATTCACTATAGGATTTTACAGCATATTATTCTTGTCCTTTATATAACAGCATTCTCATGTAAGTGTTGTAAAATGTCACCTGGAGTCATTATGTGGTTATGGGCTAACATTATTTTCATGTACATACATCATTACAGTGTTGTAAACATCTTAAACCCACAACCAATAAAGTTAACCATGTTGTCAAAAACAAAACGCATATGATGGTTAGGTATGTTTTGAAGCAAGCGGCTGGTTTGACCTGGTTTGACCTGACTGGTGGTTTTTATTCATGTGTCAGACTACAATTCACAGCAGTTTTGAGCTGAAGTTAACATTAGAGACAACTTTTATTCAGATTATCAATTAACAAATACATATTCACATGGTTCCTTGCAGATTTTCATGTTATGTCCTCAAAACACGTATTCATTTATAATGCATTATTTGTAAAGTAATACATTTACATTTTTTTGCATCACATAAGTAGTAGTTCCATATGAATGGATTTTCAGACTTTTTCAAACCTGATAGAGAATTAACCTTTTAATGACACTTCCTGGACATTTCATTTCCAAACTATGTACAACAACTAATCAAATAAAATGTTGCCACATTTTACACATCGGTTTCGGAGAAAACTGAACTTGCTTGTAGTGTGATTCACTAGAAACGTCACTTTTAAAGTGAATCATGAATCATGCAAGATGCAACACACATGTTATTTAATTTTGCAGAAATGTCACCACATGCTTATTTTTTTCCAGTAAGAAAAGGATTGCTTTTAGCTGTATCAGAATTAAAGTGCATTCAAACAGTGAGAAAGCAACTGGAAGTCAAGCTATTCCAAAGCCAAATTATAGTAAGGAGCTTTATCTATTTGAGCAATTCACAAACCACAACAACCAATGGGAGCAAAGACACTGGAGTCAGCCTAACAGCAGAACAGAACTTCACTATCTATGGGCCATAATCTTGATGAAGTGTTTACAATTTAATGTCACATTTCCAAGCCTATTCCTTTCTCAAAAATTCAGTTGAAATGATGCAGTCTATTGTCAATGTTGCCATTAAGCGTTAACTGATATTGGAAATGTGAATTGGGGAATGACTAATGTCTTTCAGGAAATAACCAGTGGGGGCTTTGGGATCCATATATACCATCCCTGACTCATTACCAATGTTATGGAAAGCTGCTAATTTTAGATAATGAGACACACTTCTCACCAGGATTGTGGCCATTCAGTGACAGATGCAGGGGTTGTATGTGTGCATTTGCGTGTGCTGGGTTTCGATCGTGTGTTATGGGGCAAGAAGCTTTGGCGAAATTCCTGTTCCTCTCCCAGCATGTCGCGGAGCAGACATAAGCCACCTCCATCTGCCTATCACTGTACTCCTCCCTGCATCCCAAATGACAGATAAACACACAAGATGTTTCATTTAAATCATCAGTTTATCACTGCTCTGCTTTCTAATTAACACACAGGCGTGTGATGGATCTTTGGCCGAACGCAGCACATTCCGTACAGTGGCTCTGATGGCCGTTCTGAGATGGAGGAGTGGGCTTGTAACGACACTGTTGAGACCCACGGGTCTCCAGAACTCTTTCCATGCAGAAGCTGTGCGGTGAACTTTTCAACTCAAATGTAAACAGAGAAGGTGATGAACAAAACAGCAAAGGCGCCATTAGCTACAATTAGCAAAACAACTGAGACCTTTTTTTTTTTTTCATACGTAGGGAATTTTCGCACACTTTTTTTTTTTTTTTTTTTTTTTTTACATAGAAATACACGTGCTGACAAATGAGTGGTTTTAAAAGATTAACAGGTTTAGGTAGTTTAGAACAAGCTAAATATAACTTTTACAACACCTGTCTTGCACTTGCTTAAGAAAAAAAAAATAGTGGCGCACCTCGCAAATACACCTTATCAAAGTCACCACAACCATTTTGTTTTCATGTTTAATCAGGGTGCTAAGTGGTTTCAAGTCTCCGGTGTAGCAGACCGTGTTAAATCCATGCCCGATATTTAATGAGGGCATACATTTATCCCTGCCTCTCAGTGTGAATTTTAAACACCTTAAGAAGTGCACACATGCTCTATATCAATTCAATGTGCCGAAGGATTCAATTTGCACATTTTCAGGGAGAGTACGGTCTGTGGAACTGGAGAAATGAAAGAAAAAAGACAAGCTCACTGCAAGTTTTATAGCAGGTGTTCTGCACACAGCAAGTACAATAATCGTTCTCAGCATTCAGTCAGGCACTAAAGAGCTAATACTGTTTTAATGTGGTGATTAAATACATTCACAATAAAGTGTACAGTTAATTTGTTTAGGAAAATAAAAATTAATATAATATAATATAAATATATTAATATAAAATATAAAAAGGGTGATTAGTCGCTTAATACGTTTAACTGATATTAATCACAATATATGCTGTTTATGTAAGTTTAAATTCGTTTGTGCTTATTAAGACTTTTTTAATTACTGTTATTTATTTATTTTTAAGGATACATTAAATTTATGAAAAGTGATCATGAAAATATTTGTAATGTTAGAAAATATTTATATTTAACAAATCCTGGAAAACGATTTCCACAAAATATTAAGCAGCCAACTGTTTACAACACGGATAAAAAAAAAAAAAAAAAAGTCCTGATTGTAACTTAAATAATGTACCGATAAAAGCAATATATATATAAAAAATTGACTTCTTTTAGAGAGGAATCTTGACAGATAGGTGCCATCCTGCTAACCTTTTCAACAGGCCAAAGTGTTGAGTAATGATAATAGTTAGATATAATTGCTTATCCATATTGAGTCCAGATGGCCCTGCTGCCCTGGCCTCTTTGACAGTGTCCTCATCCCAGCAACAGCAGCCACGTATGGACATCACTCAAGGTGAGTGCTTACATATGTGAAAGGTAACACTGTACCAAACGGTCAAGAGTTGACACATCTTAAGATATGCTCACTGTACATAATCTGCTGGGTACACTGTTTAGCCCAGACACTGTCAACAATACATTACAATATAATCATACAATATCCATTATAGTGCCTGCAATGTAAACACAACAAAGGCTCTTAACCTCCCCAATATTGGAGAGATGTAAAGTATTCCATCACCTAACTAAATAAAAGAAGAGAAGTGGAAACGCATTCAGTAGTTAACTTGTCAGAGTAATCTGAGTGCAACCCCGCAGGGAGCCGGCCAGTGGCATTTTCTCTGCCGTTTGTTAGAGGCGAGTGAGTTTAAATTTTGATTTAATAAGGCCCAAAGGCATGGCCCGAAACAAGAATCAATCTTTATCGAATAGAAAACTTCTGAAATATATACACTATTGCTGTATTTGCCAGTCAATAAAGGGATAGTTCATGCAAAATTAAAAATCCGTCATAATTTTTTCACCATAATTGTTGTTCCAAACCTGTTTGACTTGGAATGCAAAAGATGAATTTAACCTGGCCACTTTTATTAATATAATGAAAGTGAAAAAGGAATTTGGTGGTCAAGCTCCAAAATTGCATAAAAAGCACCATAAAAATGACCCAAATTACTTGTTTTCTGAAAGGAAAAATGGAAGAAATTTAAATCTACAGCACTTCCTTGGTGCATGGTTCAATGGAACGTTCCTTCAAATTGTAAAATAATAGTATATAGGTTTAAAATGAGATGTATGTGAGTAAATAGTTACAGAATTTTATTTATGGGTGAACTTTCCCTTTAATGACGCCCATATCAATGTCTGCAGTTAAAGCTGAAACATCAATAAACAGGGAGATAAAGAAAAATGCCAGTACATTGGTTATTAAAGTTCAAAATGTTATAAGACTTTATTCTTTATTTGTTCGATCGTAAACTAAGCTCTTTATTTCATCCTTTCCTCTAATATTGCGACACTGTAAAGGTCACAAATTACAACAATATAACAAAAATAATCTCACCCTATTTCCTGATAGGGCAGAGACTCAACCATATCAGTCAGCAATGCTTCACAAGATCAAAGAACCCTTTATAAATATAATTAGAATGCAATGCAAATCTCTGCGTGAACATGATTTTTAAATGGGCCAATGATCTAATTTATTTTATTAATTCAAATTGAACCGGTGCAATTTATTTGAATATAAATGATGTCATTTATTCAAATTCATCAGACTCTGAAATTGGAAAAAAAGGTGAAGATTAAGATCCATATTGGATGATTGTCTTTGTAAACAACCGCCATATGGATTTACAACAATTTAACATTTGCATTCAATCTCTGATATATCCACAAGCTTGTCTGAAGATTGCTCTCACCACCATTTCTGGGATATCCATAATTGATTTCAGTCTGCCCCAAATATATTTCTATTTCAGAATAATTTTGCAGCACATTGGTTTTTGATTGGCTGTCTAGTAAGCATTCCTGGATTGAGTCACACCTAATCCAGAAAATATTGAATCATAAATGTTGAAACCAGTGTCCATGAATAACTAACTATAAGTAATGACACAAGTAACTTCACATCTCAGTAGCGTGACAGAAGTTCAGTGAACAGTCTCACCAACAACTCTCCCTCTCACATATATCAAAGAAAGTAAAGTTTATTGTTGTGAATTTGTAATAGTGAAACTTCAATGATGCTCTGTCTTATTTGTAGCATTTGAACACCCAGTTCATTTAAATGAAACATAAACCTTCCTCATGCTTATATGCAATGATGGAAAGTCATCCATGCATGTGCTGCACTCATCATCAAAAACTGAATTCATAATGTTTAATCAAAATGTCAAAGCTTGATCTTTTGGTGAAACAACAGACTTCTCTCTGGTAATGCTGAACCAAACATTTAGTGTTGTTAAGCCCTCCCCTTTGTAAAGAATATCAACTCTACCGAAGTAACAATCAAGTCCATGCCCAACTTTCTTTTCTGACTCCGATATAATGAAGGACAGATCTGCTGTTACTTCTGTCAACTATACTTCCAATTATGATTCGCAAGCAAGATCTATTGCCACACACTTTTGGCTGCTTGTACACATTGGAGAAATAGTTATTTGTTTTACAGATCAAGGTAGTGTTTGCTTCATGTAGCCCCGCCCACCTTAAAATCTCATTGGTCCAAAAATCACACAACATGTGATAATTTCAGCAAGGAACACATAAATTGTCACATCTTGCAGCAGACCAATCCCTCATACCTGGGAACTGATTGTGTCACACTTGGTTAGGACACAGTGTCAGAGGTGTCCGTCATGAAATATGATAGATAAAGAAAGGCAATAATAAAGCTCACAGCTGGTCATGTTTCTCCTTCATATGATTAAGCTGGAAATGTTGCCTTCTCCAAGAAAGACCTCTTCAATGAAATTTCTATCGTGTCTTTTTATCAGGTGAAGGGGCCACAGACTGAGAGGGTCCACTAGGTATTGATTGCGATAAGATTAGGAGAGTACTGGTCTTGACCTGCTCTATTGGCACTCCATCATATTTACCAAATGGCGTTATTTGTACGACGCCTGCTTAGGAATGAAATAGACTGGGAACAACAAAGCCGTCAGCTCTCAAGGGTGTGCTGTCGAGATGGAAGAATCCAGCAAAAACAACAGGGAGATTTCATCACACGCATGCATTACAGCCCTCCTGAGACTGAGAAAAGCGGGACGCCTGCTTCTCGAAATTGGCGTTTCTTGATTTACACAATCGCGCTTAATGCTGAGTGTGCTTTTCCTCAATTTTTTTTTCAGCACGTCTATGGGTTTCAGGCTGCCAGGGCGTAACCGCCTGTTGTCCTGTCAAACCCACGTAATACAGTGTGAGGAATGCAAGACGCAATCCGGTTAAATACCTCGGTGACAAATAAATGTATTGTAAAGAGGGAATTAATTCAGCGCTTGTACAACATGTGTCCTTATGACAAATAAGGGGGACATTTGTCAGTCTGTAGCACAGATGGCCCTGCTAGAGCACTTGACAAATTACCCCCACCTTAACTTTACTGGTTGCTTGAGCGCGGGGAGCCGAGCAATGGCATTGTTAATCTGCAGCATTTGGCAATTCAAACTGCTTTCAACCAGCTCGACAGAGAACCGCCTTGTTTTTAATGACCTAAAAACTGTCTCCTATTATTCATGCCAACCATCCCGGCAAGCATTCTGGTGCTAATAACTAATTAAGCTACAAATGACAAGCCATTTGGATTTCAATACTACACATTTGTGTAAATATTTTATGTACTTGGGTTGTTACTTTGCTTGATCCTGACACAAGCGGGCTTGTTACTAGAGCTACAGTACGTTTGGTGTTTTATGACCATGCGTCTGGTTCCCTTGGACGGGTCATTCCCTTCAGTGTCAGATGATAGTGTGGATAACCTCAGGGAATGGCCACTTAAATGGGCTTAAGAAAGATGCAGTTTTATGTAGGGGAGCTAAAGAATATCTCAAAAAGTGGAAATGTCCTAGTTGGTCTATAGTATGCAGTCATCATCAATTGTTAATGAGACAAATTATTACACTGTAACTCTGAAGAAGGGAAACTGCATTTAGGCCACTATAAAGATAAAAAGATTACTCCATAGTAATGGCAAAGTAAGGAATGATGCTATTAAGTTAATGGGATGGTTCACTCAAAAAAATAAAAAAATAAAAAATAAATGTCATCAGTTTTACACCCTATATACATACAGACTGTCGTACCACATGATCCTTCAGAAATCATTCTAATAGGCTGATTTTGCTCTCAAGAAACATTCAATATTATTGTCAATGTTTAAAACAGTTGTGCTGCTTAATATATATATATATATATATATATATATATATACACATATATATATATATATATATATATATACGTATATATATATATATATACATATATATATATATACATACATACATACATATATATATATATATATATATATATATATATATATATATATATATATATATATATATATATATATATATATATATATATATATATATATATATATTGTTTGTTTTTTTTTTTTTGGAAACTGTGCTACATTTTTGTCAGAATTCTTTGACAGCTAGAAACATTAAACAGCATGACAACATTTGTTTGAAAAATTCAATTCAATTCAGTTTAAGGCATCCTGGCAGAATAAAAGTATTTAAGTATTCCTAAAATATTTTTTTATAAATCAATACATACACAAACAACATAATTGGTTCTTCAGTGGTTCTTTGGGGGTTCTGAGGTGCTCTCTATAATATATATATATACGTATACGTTATCATTACTTTTATTATAAATTAAAATTAAACATACTGTAATGACCAAAAAAGGTGTAAGCTGCTCCAAAAGCCTTTGGTTATTTTGCCTAACCTTTTAACATATTTTACTAATGATTGACACTTTTCTCATTTGATTTGATTTGTGCAAAATATAAACAGCTTCCAGATAAACATAGACGTTTCGCAAATTGTATGTACATAACTACAAAAAAGTACACTTTGTACATATTTTTTAAATATTAGTTACTGTCCTTATTCTTATTAGTATTTTAAACGTACATTCTCTTCACACTTCATACCATATTAACTGTATTCTTTAGGATTTTCCCCATATTATTCTGCCCCCTCTGTGACTGGTTATTCATACTGCCATAGACATCTGCTTCTAATTGTGATTTGGCCAATGTCCATGGCACAATGTGGTGTGGCTGACCATGTGTTCCTGATTTATCGATAACGAATAATGAATCCTCCTATTTGGCCTTGTTTTACATACAGGTTCTTAAATACATCAGCTGTAGTGTCAGGATCAACACAATGGCAAGATTTTGCTGAAGAAAAATATCTATTTTTACTGCAAACAGTGGTATTAACAACCAAATTGTGCAAATTGCGTAACAATGAAAAAATCTAAAGTCCCATTTAAAGCACTTGCCTCATAGAGCTTGATTGTTGTGATTAGTAAATTCAAGATTCAAGAATGTTATCCGTCACATACACAATTATATAGAGAATGTATAACCAGCAGTGAAATGTGAGTCAGGACCACTCCATGGACAGTGCAATTATTAAAGAATACAACACAGAGGAAAATATACATAAATATAGGTATGAAAGAATTAAATAAAAGTAAATGATAAACATATAAGAATAAAATAAAAAATAAAATGTATACTGTAGAATAAAATATAGAATAGAAAATTAAATGTGCATAAAAGTATACTGTAGTCTTAAATATTAAGATTAAATATTAACACAGGAATGTACAAGAGGCGAATGTGCAAACAAGTTGTGACACTGTCAATATTTCAATATGAGGTAGAGAATAATGAATATCTTACCGATTAAATGATTATCAAGTAGAGAAATTTGGATATTGAGAGGCTGGTTTTGAGTTTAGGAGCCTGATGTCCTGGGGCAAGAAACCTAAGTCTCTCAGTTTTTGCCATCAGGCTACAGAAGTGCTTACCAGATGGCAACAAAGTGAAAAGAAAGTTCCTGGGGTGTTTGGAGTCCTTGATGATTTTAACAGGTGTGCTTTTGCAGAATTTCATGTCCTGCAGCGAGGGAAGAGCAGACCCTGAGATGTGCTCAGCTAAGTGCACAACTCTCTTCAGGGTTTTGTTGTCTTGACTGGAGCAGTTCCCATACCACACTGATATGGGGCTCTTAAGTTCAGGCTGATGGACCTGGAGATGAACTGGCCTACCTTCACCACTTGAGGTCTGCCAGTGAGGAAGTCTTGAATCAAGTCACAGAGTGAAGAGTTCAGACCAAGGTTTATGAGTTTAGAACCAAGCTTAATGGGACTATAGTATTGAAAACAGAGTTATAATCGATAAATAGCAGCTTTACATAGTTCCTGTTGATGCTGTCAATGTGCTTGAGAGAAGAGGGCAGGATGTGAGAGATGGCATCTTCAGTGGATCTATTAGGGCAACTGGCAAACTGAAGAGGTCCTAAAGTATTTGGGATGGAGGTGTAAATGTAGTTCTTTACCAGTCTCTCTCAGAACTTCATGACTATACAGATGTGAGGGCAACTAGGCAATAGTCTTTCAGACAAGAATCTTTATTGTTCTTAGTCACAGGGATGATGACAGATTTTTTGAAGGAGTTGGGAACAATTGAGGTAGCAAAGGGCTCATTAAAGACGGATGTAAAAAAAAACAGCGAGTTGATCAGCGCAGGATCTCAGAACAAGGCCAGAAATCCCATCAGGTCCGGCTGATTTCCTGATATTCACTAGCTTTAGGGCCCTCCAAACCTCATCCTCTTACACGATGATTACATGATTATTGCTGCTTTGACTGCTGCTTCCTCGCTTGACTCGCTGATCAGCAGACTCATGCTGCCTTTGATTGTTTTCAAAGCGGCCGTAGAAATAGTTTAACTTGTCAGCCAGCAATGCATCTGCTCTCACCTCAGCTGAGGATTTTTTTTTTCCAATGGCACAGATGGTCCTTAGTCCCTGCCACATGCGTCGGGAGTCATTGAGCAGAAAAAATTAGACTCTATTCCCTGTATCGGAGTTTGGCAGCTCTTACTGCACAATCAGAGAGCATAGCACGATGGTTTGTACTTGTTTATGTCACCCGACAAAAGTGCGTTTGTTTACCGTAGCACGGATTGATCTGTCCACCACAAGTTTCTGATTAGAGAAGGTCCTTATAGTTATTGTTTCAGCTGCTTGCTTGGCTAACGTGTTTACAAAGCTTAATGGTACATCAGTGAACTCACTGACGTCATACAAATTTGCCCGAAACATGTCCCAGTCTACGTCATCAAGAGTCGCATGTAGCATTGCTTTTGATTGGGAGGACCAGCGCATTATTACTCTCTGCATGGGTTGGGGGGGGGGGGGGGTTCTTGAACAAGCCTTTAGTTATATTCCGTTATGAGGAAAATGGCGACATGGTCCAATTTGCCAATAGCCGCTAGTGAGCGGGCTTTGTAGGCATTCTTAACCTGCAAGTAACAATGATCCAGTGTATTCTGTCCTCTGGTTGGATAGGATACATGTTGATAAAAGTTTGGCATTACCTGCCTGAGGGTTGGCTTTGTTAAAGAGCGATGATAAGAGCAGCGACAAGATGTTTGTTGACATAGCCGCTGAGGGCATCGTGAAGCTTAAACAAAGCTTGTGGTGGAATGTAAACAGCAGTAATGATGATCAATGAAAACTCCCGGGGTATATAGTATAAGATAAGGCATGACAGAGTGGAGATATTCCTGGGGTCACACCATTTCTGGTTAATCATGAAACACACTAGGGATTGGACATTGGCGAGCAGAATGCTCGGTAGAGAAGGACTGTGAGCTCTTTTCCTGAGTCTGTTGCGAATCCCAGCGCGTTTCCCACTGTGTTCATCTCTACATTCCAGAGAATCTCAGATGGCCACGATGGGTTGGAGGCAGAGGTGTCAAGTAATGAAGTACAAATACTTCGTTACTGTACTTAAGTAAAAATTTGGGGTATCTATACTTTACTTGAGTAATTATTTTTCAGCCGACTTTTTACTTCTACTCCTTACATTTTCACGCAAGTATCTGTACTTTCTACTCCTTACATTTTAAAAATAGCTTCGTTACTGCTATTCCATTCCGGCTTGTCATCATTCAAAAAAAAAAAAAAAAAAAAAAAACCTATCCAGATAAATCGCGCCATCCGGAAGCAGTGAATTTGAGTGAATTTGATTGTGGTTGGATGAGAAGTATAAACATATACCATTCCGACACCCTATTGGTTTGTACGCGATCCATCGCCCCTGCACATGACACAGACAAATCACATCACACTCCAGCAAGGACATAGCCAGTTTTGGGTTCGTTTATCAAAAAATATGTTTCTTAAAAGTAGGGTTGGGTATGGAACCGGTATCTTATCGCCTCAGAGTCAGTCCGCTTAAATTTGATATGAAACCGGCGTCAGACCGGTCTCCTCCCCGTCTTTCAGCGCGCTCTTCAATCCACAGACCGCGACGGAGCAGCGCATGCGCACTTAAACACAAACAGAGGACACAAGGGGCCTTATTTTAACGATCTGAAACGCAAGTGTCAAAGCGCGAAGCGCAAGTAACTTTGTGAGTGGGTCTCGGCGGTGTTGCTATTTTCCCGGCGGGATAAATGGCTCTTGTGCCCGGCGCAAATCTAAAATGGGTTGGTCTGAAGTAGCTTCATTATTCATAGGTGTGGTTTGGGCGTTACGTGAAATAAACCAATCAGAACTTCATCCAACATTCCCTTTAAAAGCAGGTGCGCAAGTTCCATTATGGATTGCTATTATTATGGCGTATTTACCAGGCGCATGCCAGGAGCGGTTCACAGCCGAGGAGACTGATGTTCTTGTAAGAGCAGTGAAAGACAGAGAAGTTGTGTTGTATGGGGATGGGAGAAACCCACCCAAAATAGCATCGGTTAAACAGGTGTAGGAGGAAATAGCCACAATTTGTCAGATGTCCTTATATACACATATGTCTTGCCACTATTTGGCCAACAGGTCTGATCCTTAATTACTACAATTAGCCTGAATAATTTGTAAGCTAGATTTATGCCTATTTTTTTCTCATCTTGGTGGCACACCACAATGATTTCTGTCATCTCACGTGTTAATATTTTTTAGTGTAACAATTTATGAATTGCAAAAATAACTGTTGCATCTGTGTAGATTACATGAGCAAAGTGTATGCGCGTTGTGCACGCTATACATTATGGTCAAGCATGCGCCCTTAAAACAGCATAATGAACAACGCGCAACTCGCCACTGACTTTAGACTATGTTTTTTCTGGTCAGTGGCACAATTGTTTAATGGAACAGCAAAATAGCACCAGGGATCATTTGCGCCAGAACACGCCTCCTTTTTTGCGCTGAACCGCCCAGGGAGCGCAAGTTCATTCACTAGTTTAGCGACGTGCTTCTGTGGAGGGAAAAGCGCGCTTTGCGCGGGTGCAAAATAGGAATGACACATGCGTCGGTGTACAAAGTCAATTGCGCTGGGTCCAAGATAGGGCCCAAGGTATGTGTTTATCGATAGATTGTTAGAATATCCGTATCTGTGCAGTTCTTTGTCATAAATACGGTTTACAAAAGGTCACGAAGAAGCAGTCGCTTTCTCATCTACTGTAGTTTTCGCTTGTCACCGCTCATCATTAAACAGCTGTTTCCTCCAGCGATAATCTAGCCCTTAACACATATGAACGAACACATACTTTAATTACACTTATTTATATATACTTAATTTAATCATACGTACTTTATACATACACGAGCTACTGTGCAAAAGTCTTAGGCACGTTAGTTTCACTTAAAAAAATGGTGTTCGGCCAGTTATTTATATATTTTGCTGTAGTGTGTCAGTAGAAAATATCAGTTTACATTTCCAAACATTCATTTTGCCATTGTCAAACTGCTTGTGCATTCAAAATCGCACTAGATTATTATAAAAATTAATGGCAAACTGATATTTCCTACAGACACACTACAGCAAAAGATGTAAATAACTGGCTTAAACCCCTTTTTTGGGGTGAAAATACTACTTTTTCTTTTCCATAAGACTTTTGCACAGTACTGTATTTTGAAAAACGACATTGTTGCTACTTTATAAAGAATGACGATACAGTAATTCACAGAACTGATTAAAGACAGAGACAGACAGCACTCATCTTAACTAAATATCAGAGTGAGTGACAGATACAGTAGAAACATTATGTGTGCTTTTGTATTAAATAATGACATATTGTGAAATACATTTATTAGCCTTAGATCAAGGGAAGCACAACTTGGGAAATGAGAGCATCCAAGGTGAAAGCTATGGATTTATTTTAAATATTTGTAATGTTCTTTAAAGTTATCCATAATTTTTTTTTTTTTTGAGGTTCTTTTTTTTTAAAGTATCGGTTCAGGCACTGCTTAGGCGCCAGTACCGTTTTAAAAGTATCGAAAAGGCACTGGACCCTACTTAAAAGTTATTATTTCTCACTGGCTCATTTACCAAATGGGTGCTTTCTCTTCCTCCTCCACAAATTAAGCTACTGTAGGTAGTTCGATAGCGAGACGTTTTAATAAATTATCATTTGCGATTGATGATGCGATTGACAATGTTGTGATAAGGCTTTACCAACTTTGTAACTTGTTACCCCCCGAACACTGGACATAGCAGACGTATGTACCGCATACAAGAATCTATCAATCAAGAAGGTATTAGGATTATGAGTTATTTTGCATTTTTAGTTTTTGATTAATCACTTGGATTAATCATTAATTTTGACAGCACTATAATGTTTATTGTATATAGACAACCATACAAGAGTAATTGTTTCTTAGCCTGCACTAATGTTCTTGTCCATTGCCCTCGCAGATTCCTGCAGCTAAGCTTGGATGTACATTTACATTCCATTAAAGGTTATTGATGACATGCCTCTGAAGTTTGACTTTTTGCACCATAACAATACTTATGGGCAACTAGTCATCATATCTCTAGTCCTTTAATGTATTTGCATTGTACTAAAATGCATTAATTTTCAATGGGCATGTATGCGGCTGAAACAGGTAGCCTAGTGCATCCCAAATTTTTCAACATGATCATTTTCTTAAAATGTTTTTTTTTTTTTTGAGGAGGTGTGGTAGTGCATAATAGGCCCTTGTGGCACGGCCCAAGCTTTTGTTCTTAATGGCATTTTTTTCCCTTTTATTACTTTTACTTTTATACTTTAAGTAGTTTTTTAAACCAGTACTTTTACACTTTTACTTGAGTAAAAAGCTTGAGTTGATACTTCAACTTCTACAAAAGTCTTTTTAAACCCTAGTATCTATACTTCTACTTGAGTAATGAATGCCAATACTTTTGACACCACTGGTTGGAGGATAAAGTGTCCTGAAACAGTGAAGCTGTGTCAATGTCCAAAAGTGTTCCTTTGTCGTAAATTATCAGGGCAGATATTATATGTGTTAAGGGAGAAAGCAAAAGTAAGTAAAAAAGTAAATGAAAGCACAATCTAAGCAGAGCGACCTGGATGGCGTCCAAACTCAGAGGCACCATCTTGGAACATATAAATAAGATGCAGGATTGTAGCTGAAATTCTCAAGAAATACTCCTCACTAAAGCAACTATTCAGTGAATCCACTGTGTGGTTTTTAGATTTTCCCTACCTAATTAAGCATCTCATCAACATATTTGCTTTTGTAAAGAGTGACTCCACAGATAGAAAGACACAGCAATGATTTCCGAGCTCAGTAAACTGACTCCAGATAAGAGCTGTGTGTCTTGTCTATGCGTCCCATTGAAGTCATTCACTATGTCTTTTAATTGACTCTGCATATATCATTAATTCCTAATTGGCTGTTAGTGAAGCACTCCCTCTTCATCAGTGATACAAGGATATTTAAATGGAATAAATCAAATGGATATCTTCCCTTTAAAGAAAAACATATTTATTATCTTTCTCTTTATCCAAAAAGTACAAAAGTACTTTATTGATAACTAATATATAATTAAAACAGAGTCTGTATTTACATTAACAGATATCTTCAGCCTCCACTGACAATTTTTGTTAATACTTTTCTTATTGTGTAAGTTGGATCATTGTGATTTATATCAAACTGGTGCCAGTGATTTTAAACCATCAGCATATTTGATGATGTTTCCTCACTTGCAATGGTGTTTTTCAATCAACTTTTTAATCAAGATCATCAAGATTTTAAATTAAAAGTTCCTTTATCTTCTCAATATTTCATACAGCTTTTCTTAGTTTGAGATATATATATATATATATATATATATATATATATATATATATATATATATATATATTCTCAGAGATAATATGAGGTCATAATAAAATAAAAGAAGAGATGCTCTGATGCATTTAAAAAAACTATTTTAAAAGCATTTCACACCAAAGGGTCTGTCATCACAAAGAGATGTAACACTCAAAGGGCAATATTTGCAATATCATAACACTAAGATCTTTTTATTACTCCATGAAGTGACACTCCAGGTTCCTCTGCCAATCCACGGGAGTGCCATCATCGAGGAGCTTTGTTTATGCAAAAGAGGAACACCCAGCTGATATTCACTTTGAACATTTCGGTAGAAAGGATCTGGTCCACCCAGCTCAAAGTTCCACAAAATACAAGACTGGAATGTGTAATCAGAGGTACATGTGCTCTGGTTCTTGAGTCTGAATTCAGATAGAGCCTGAAGCATGTAAGCATTCTTACTAAAGATTGCATCAGAAAACAATAGTGCTTCAGTTGGTGGGAAAGTCTCCTTAGAGGAAAAAAGAGACCCAGCTTGGCAAGCTCTCATTCACCTTTTAAGAGTGAGCAATGTTAAGAACTCAAAACATTTGATTTCCCTACCAAAACCGGTGAAGCCTGGTTCATCTGAGCCAGAACTGAGTCTTTTGCTCAATAGTTGCAACATCAACTTCTTACACCTTCTTACAATGATGTTAAAAGCACCATTGGGGATGGAACCATGGCTAACCCTTGTTTCAATCTGTCAAGAATTGAGATATGCCTTTCAGTTCAACTAAGTATGTAGTCCATCATAAAAACACACACACAAAATGTAAAGATATCTTAGGCAAAATCCTAGCAATGATCCGGAAGAGTCATAGCAATTAAATTAACCTTGATGTATCATTGACCAAAACTACTTTATTCCTAAAGATGTTAAAGAAGTTTAAAAAAAGACAAAAGGCTGTGAGATAATGATCTCATTAAACTGTTCAGTGAAACATCTCCTTGATTCCCTGAGAAATAGGCAAAAAAAAAAAAGATAAACTTCAAGGAGAGGGACGATGAGGTTGCTTTCCAATGACTCACATTACAAAGAATTTTTAAATGATAGAGTACACATGCCACCTCAAAGAAAACAAAACATCCAACAGCTCAGGCCTTATGAATTATAAAAACCTCCCTGTCGTCAAGTATCCTCCCATTCCTTCATTAAAACTCAGACTTTAAATTCATTAAACAACGTTAAAGAAAAAGATTCCATCGTTAACTTGGACACTGCATTCAGATCTGATATTTTTAATGCTAAGGTCATTCATTTTGGGATGTTTTTAGAAATCAGTGACTAAGAAAGCAATCAAATTTGATGATGAGCTTAAAAATCAGTTGCACAACTGCTTTAAATGAAGATATTACGACTGTACCAGTAAGACTGTTGTAGTGTAGATGCTTTTTACATCTGAGATTACATGGCATTTTTTGACTGTAAAAAAAATAAATATTTTTTTTTTTAAATGAAAAGCTTGATGAGTAGCTTGGCTTATTTAAACTAAGTCATTGACCTTTTCACTACTAGCAAATCTTGGATATCGATTAGGTGTTTTGCTAAAGAAACTTTTTCTTCACCAGACAGTTACCTTCTGTTTGATATTCCATATTTTCTGAAGCCTTGAGCAGAATCACAAGACGTTAACAAGTCAATCAAAAAGGTCAGTCACAAGAAAAAATATAAATATTATGTATATATATTTTTTAAATTGATGTTTCTTGTCACTCAAAATAATTTCCTATAATATATTTATTTTTTTCTTTCTTAATTGCATTACAAATTATACATGTAACAGTTTTCTGTTTAAGCATTAATATCAGCAAAATTATTTGAATTTGAGTGGGAAGAGGATGGAATTGAGCTTAAACCAGCCTAAGATGCTGGACTTGCTTTCCAGACTGCCAGCCAGGCACTTGCAGGGGGGGGGGGGGGTTTGGGTGCTTGAGCACCTGCCCCTTTGCCCCTTGGTGCCCAAAGTGCCCTTTTGTCAAAGCAAAATTTTCTCAATTTTTTTTGTTTTTTTTTTGTCATAACTTACCCTTTTGTGAATGCCTGAATAGCCGTCAATAAGATGACCCACATGATGACGTACATGATGGGAAGTCGTGGCCCAATGGTTAGAGGGTTGGACTCCCAATCGAAGGGTTGTGGGTTCTAGTCTCGGGCTGGACGGAATTGTGGGTGGGGGGAGTGCATGTACAGTTCTCTCTCCACCTTCAATACCACGACTTAGGTGCCCTTGAGCAAGGCATCGAACCCCCAACTGCTCCCTGGGCGCCGCAGCATAAATGGCTGCCCACTGCTCCGGGTGTGTGCTCACAGTGTGTGTGTGTGTTCACTGCTCTGTGTATGTGCATTTCGGATGGGTTAAAGGCAGAGCACAAATTCTGAGTATGGGTCACCATACTTGGCTGAATGTCACTTCACTTTCACTAGAGGATATTTTCAACACCGCAGAAGCTGGTAAGTGGTGTTTCATTCTCAACGAGGTGATTTTGATATTGATTTACTTATTATTATTTTACAAGAACGACGTGATGTGAGAACATGCAGATTGCAGTGTGTAGCTGTAGTGTAGAAGTAACGTTAGGGTGCTGTTTCAGGGAGAATCGTTTCACAGGCATCGAGGGCAGAGACGTCATGCCCATTCAAAGAGTTCTGGGCAAAGTGGATTTTAAATCCAGCTTCCAAATTCAATGCTAAATTCAAATCTGTGTTCGCTGGGTGGCGCTGAGCCGGAGACAGACGCGTTCGTATAACGCTTCATGATAACCAATCAGAAACCATTCTGTTGCGCTTATAAATGCAATGGTCAATCAGAGATGTGCAGAAGAGTCGTCACTGAAACGCGGTGTTTTGTTCACTTGCTCGCTGACTGAATTATTTAGCGAATTCTCTCATCAGAAACAACAAAAGAGCAGATGTGCATAATGTAATGTAAAGTGCTTAAGTGATTTTAATGGGAGTTTTTGAGAGTGCCTGAACTCTGGCTAGACTGAATGAAAATGTTCTTTGATAATGTAAATTTTCTTTACTCTCTGTAAAATGAAAGTGTTAAAATAAGTAAATTACAATATTGTTATTAAAATTTACATTAAATGCAAATTCAGTCATATTGAAAATATTATATGGCACTTAAGTAAAAAGTCGGGGTATTATGTGTAGTTAATAGATTACACTACTTTTCCATTTATTGATCAAATAACAATCTATAAAGGTGCAAAACGCGTTTACTTTCACGTTTGAGAATCAAGATATTTCCTGATATATTAAGCATGTTTGGAATTGTTTTGAATAAAAAGGAAAAATAAATAAAACATAAGTCTATATAAGTTATACAGTGCTTTCGTAGCATGACTTATACCCCCCAATGTGCCCCCTCAAAAATCATGAATGCATGATGCCCCTGATCGAGGGGTCTGGTCTTTTTATGTTATTTGACTCAACTTTTATTATATTACAGTATTTATTTATTTTTTAACACGCAGAGTGCCTTAAAAATAATCATCATAACACTGGTAAGGCTTATTCAGATTTTCTCATTCTCTGAATTATCATTATGAAAATAAAAACAATTCAGAAAGGAATTAAAATATAATTATATTTTAAATGTGACACAGATATATATATTTTTTTCTACAATAGCAACAGTGTTTACGACACCACTTTACCCTGTAAACTCAATAATATCTCTCTGGAAATAAATTTACAAAAATCAATGTCATTATAAAATGAATAATATACCTGACCTGCCATCAAAGTGTAGTGTGAAGGAGATGAATAACACATGTAGCTTGTCATTTGTTAACATTGCATAGGTGTTCAATTTTAGACAACAAGAACTACTACAGTAATAATAATATTAATCACTATATTCCAGTGTATCAGTTGTTTAATGTTTTGTATCAACATTTAAGGAGGACTTATTGATTAGGTGCAAGATTAGTACTGATGGTTAAAATAATAGATTAATGCTGAAATAGTAAATTGAGCCTTGTTCCTAGATGGACAGAGAGTGGATAGTAATAGATCAGATGAGGAGAAGGAGATAGAGGAAGAAAAGAGGAAAATGTAAGTGACAGAAAGAGAGCAGGGAACAGCAAGCCAGAAGACAGAGGCTGGTGAGAAAGAGGAAAATGTAGAGGCACAAGTGTTTTCTATAGTTTTTACTATAACAGCTGTTCTTAATTATTCTGTGGAACAGAGAAGAAAAATGCATCAGATTGGGACAATTTAAGACATTTCAGTTTCTAATCCCAGGGCTATTATTAGGTGGAAAGAATTATTATTATTATTATTTTTACTTTTAAACTTAAAATTGTCTCTTCTAATCTGTTTCTTTTTCAAAAGTGCAATCAATATATATTGACTGCAATATATATTATGTATCAATACATAATCATCCATATCGACACGTGAATCGACAAGGAATGCATCACAATATATTGCTGTATTGATATTTTGAACCGCGCTATTTAAACCTTGTTCCATGTGCCCCTTTTATACTTTGAGCACCTGCCCCTCCAAAGGTCTCTGCACGGCCCTGCTGCCAACGTTGGTTAGGCTGATCGGCTAAACACAGTTAAACCAGCTTAAGACAGCTAAGACCAACAAGCAGATTTAAGCTGGTTTAGCTGTTATATAAAATAATTATTCAGCAAGGATGCACTGAATTGATTAAAAATGACAGTAAGTGATTAAGAAAAAAGAAAATCTTACACATAATTTCTGTCTTGTTTCACATAATTGCTGTTCTGTCAAACTTATTCTAGCATTCAAAAGTGACCCATTACGAGCCGCCTTTATCCATTCTTTGATTTTTCTTCTCCTCTCTCTCTCTCATCACTTCAGTCTGAATGTGCTTCAGCCACTCTGATGACATGGGAACAACTGCAGTCTGTTTTCAAAACCCTGGCATCGGGTAAATTGGCTTTCTGGAGAAATGATGGCAAGAATGTGATTCAAACCTCATCTTGATACTAAGCGTGGAAGCTGACTGGAGAGTTACTGAGCCCTGAGGGCCGATCTGGCATCTGGTCTTTTGCTCTTCTCTTTTTTATCACACACTACAGGGACCTGTTGATGTTGTATGTATAACGTATTTCACCTACTAACACCACAGCCACATTTACAGCATTTGAAATTGTCACACACAAGAAATATACATATGCTTTTCAGTCCCTGTCAATCCAGACTAAGAAAGCATGGCTACAACAGGACTATGACTTTTTGTTTTTTTTAATCAGCTGTGACTGTAAGTGGTCAGTGGGATACTGAAAGGATTTTCTTTCAGAAAATGCACAAATGTGTTTACTGTAATCCATCTACAAATTATTCAAACAAATCAAACCAAATATTGAAAAAAATAATAATAATAAACATACTTTCTTTAAAATACTGTAGTAGGCAATGTTAGTGTAACATATACATTGGAGAAATTCAAGGATATGGTTTCACACAAACAACTAATTATATGGTTTCACCTAACACACACAAACACAAACAACTATTCCCACTGGAACACCACTATAAGCAGTTCTGCAGTGTAAGAAGATGCCACCCAGGTAGAATTTCTCTTTCATTGACAAAACTATAATAAAGTTATCTTCCTGCTGAAGCTTTATCATCACTTTAGTTTTTAAGTTAACCTATTCAACCCCAATTCACACTCAGCGATAGTTTCTCAATGCCTGCAATCAAACCTACAGCGAAGGATGACAGGATGCCATGATTTGAGAACAGAGATCTAGCAGCACACAGAGGCCATTCCTGTAAACACTGGTTTGAGAAAGTGCCAACGCAACAACGTGTTCAGAATAGAGCTTTTTTTGAATGGGAGCCAAAGCCTACAATGACTGTTTATTCACTAGGTTGAAATAAACAGTGTTTTCAGGGATAATGGGGGCTGTATTACCGTTGGGAATGTATATCTATATTAAGGGGCTCTATTTTAGTAATAATACACAATAACAGTAGTTTTACAAATCATATATCTCGATTCAAAATACCTCTAATCATAGAATATTCCTTTCTTTGTCTTTTTGACTTTTTTGTTATGTGTAACCTCCAGAGGTGAAATCAAGTATTTATTTCTCAACAGCAACAACAAACAGAAATGCACTCTACCTTATGGACACATGCGATTATTCATCTCATTTCCATACTGAAGGATCCCATTAATTTTCAGAATGAGGTGGACACAATTTCAACTCCTATTCCCCAACATATAATGTGTCCTGGAAAAGCAATATAAAGAGGAAGGGGTAAGAGGGCTCAGTTACTGAGAAATAAATTGATAAAGAGGGGACTTTACAGAAAGAGAGGGAAAACAACCATTGTAAGGGCTTTTCTGTGCTTTTCAGAGGGCATTTCAACAGAAAGTAGGGAAATAAATTATTTCCCTCAATTGAGCACGTTATTAAACTTAAGAATTGAAAGATAGTTCTGTCTGAAAATACAGAAATGTCATCTATTCCATTACTCCAGTCTTCAGTGCCACATGATCCTTCAGAAATAATATTTTAAATATTTGCAGCATAATATATATGTATATATATATTTTTACGAAAGTGTTAAAAACTTTATATGATTCATTTACATAAAATTGTTCCCTTTATCTTTGATTTATTGGTTTATTGCCTCTTTATATAATATATCATACTGTATATCATATACATTCTATGTATCAGCAAACAAAGGGAGAGATGGAGCATCTCCAATTTCTGCCAGAAATTGGACTGTACCATCATTGTTCAATCTGAGGGGGACCTTTTACTTTATTTATTTTAATTAGTTTTCTTTTTTGTAAATTAATGCTGTAGAGCTGCTTTTAAATAAAATCAATACTGAGGACAATAGATCATGACCTTCTGGACCATGTGCCACATTCGGTTCTTATTGTTATTCAGGACAATAATATTTTGTGTTTGAATGAATTAAAATTCCCACTAGAAAAAGATACTGGCTGTATGTTTTGCCTCTGACTCAATGCATTCTCTATAATTGTTAATTATGACTCAGTTGTTTTGGTACTCCATATGCATTACACTACATGTCATTTATAATTAATGGTTTCAAATAAAGGAACTCAGATCATTCTGAGAATCCATTGCTAAAGCAATTGAAGCATGCAGTGCATGCAGAGTATTAGAATACTGCAATAGTGAGCCAGAGCAAAACCATCCATTCATCATTCTGTTAAGACCCTCCATATTTCCTGCTTTAACAAACCACTGATCAGCATTCAGGGAGAGCAGAAGGAAGAAGGAGCAATAGGCTTATTGCACTATGTGAACGATTTGTACAATTATTTTTTACCAGATTGATCATTATTTGATAACTGGCCTGAAATAAAGTCATTACCCCGAGATCGATTTTCTCATCTTGGAGGAACGTACTGTAATGTGCAGTGTAATGCTATTAGCAGATCTAGTAACATAGTGAGAGGTTAAAGGGCCAAAGAACTGACATATGTAATCAACCACCTGCACAAGAATCTGAAGCTTTGTGCCAAACACATCGCAACCTGTGGGCAATCCTGCATCAGTTTCTGATGAATCAGCCTCATTAGAGTCAAATCTGAGCCATGTGATACATGCAATGCTTTTGCTATAGACGATTGGACACCCAAATCACCTAGAATATGTTGCTAGAAATTGTATTTGCTCATCATGTTACTCTTCAGCTACTTTTACTCAGAAAGGATACTGTTTGCTGATTGTCTGATGCATATGAACACTGGATACCACTTTCTTGATCTAATTAGCTCTAATCTGAATGGCTGACTGGGAAGTCCTTCTGGGAGGAAAGTTGTGTTAAGAGCCAATCAAACCGAAAGTGTTTTTCAATGCAAAACATTGTGAACAGTGGAATGAGGAAAAATGCACGTTTTAAAAGTTGAACTTCTTTAGAGTGCTGCATTTTTTAGATTGAAGTGTCATGCATGATACACTGCGAAAGATGCAGCAAAATAAAAATAAAAACCATGATGTGTAGGGCAGTGGAAAAACATAAGGTCTACGGATGCGTTTTTAAAAAGTTGAAATTGTAAAAAAGTCCATGGTCCAACACATCCATCTAGCACATGTTTACATATAATAACAATGGAAAAGCTGGTAAATTTAGCATTTTTTAAAAGCTGAACTTATTTTAACATGAGCACAGTGTTTTTTGGAATTACATGTTGTGTTAAACGCTGCAAAACATCAATGGAACTGTCAATGCCAACACATCCATGTAGTACATAGAAAAACAATGAAAAGTTGTAAGCAGTGGAATGGACATAAACTGTTGAGTTGAGTCTCGAGTTGATGTTTTAGCATATATCTACATAAAGAAAACAATGAAAAAGTGCAGTGAAAGCAAAAATTAATTATTGCACTGAAAAATGTAAAGGAAATGAAAAAAAAAATATTTTTTTTAAAACATAAAAAAAGTGTTATGCATAAAACACTGAAAAAGATGTGAGATGCGAGGCATTAAGTGTGAGGTGCAAGAATAGAGAAGCAAGACACCAGATGTGATGCTCAAAGGCGTCCATCTAGCACAAATTTATGTAGAAAAAAAAAGTGGAATGCAAAAATAAGTTTCATAGTTTAGAAAAGAATTACTAAATTTAACAAAATGTGCTGTATTTGTATATTTGAAGCAGAAATAGTTATCAGTCTACACACATTTTTTGTACAGCTATTTGCCAAATTGCATTTTTTTTTGTGTGTGTCTACAATTCTTGTATATAAAACACTCATGTAAAGTCTCTTCCTGTCTACATGGGTGGTTCCTGGCCAAAAAAAAAAAAAAAAACATCAACAAACACTGCAAATCACTTTCTGTTGTACTTAACATGAGGTCTGCACTAATGAAATCCCTAAAGGGTCTAATATTGATCGATACTCCAAATCTAACTTTTCACATGCTGGGTTTTTCAACCTAAGTAAAAGCCCCTAACACTTCAATACTTATAAACATACAACAACATCTTATAGCCTATTTACTCCATTTCTGTATTGCATCTACTCAGCAGTGGAGCCTCCAAGCTGTGTTATGCCCTTCCTCATCCTGCCATCATTTCCCCCCTTGTAAAATCTCCTTTGAGACCTCGACCCTCCTCCAGCAGGTGTATTCTTAATGATGCTTTGATGCAATATGTCAGATTTCATCACTTGCTGAGTGAAGTGACATTTTTCTCAATAACTCCAAGCTACTATATTACAACCGGACGACACTCACCTCTTTAGAAACAAATAACCCATCAGAAAACAGTTTATCCCAATGCTAGTTACCAGTTGTTGTCTAAAAGGTGACAATGGTCCTTGGTCCATTTTCATAATCTATATGATGGTATTGAGATGAGTTATTTATGACAACTAGATCTTTCAAAAGCAGATGGGGTGTAATTCCTCCACACATGTGTCTGTGTTAGCACTTGAGTGGCAGGTTACACTGCTAACAGTTCTATTATTAACACTGTCACAAATTGCTTTCAGTAAATCGTGGTTACCCAGAGTGCACTTGTTGGGGTTGGTAATCAGTAATCACAGTGTTTAGCACTGACATGACGTGAGATGTTCAGTTTGTTCATCAGTCTAAGTACTGAAAGACCACAAACATTGTGTCACAACCAAGATTGAACTCACTTGAAAGAAAACAGAAATAAACTGCCGAGATAACAGAACTCTCAGTGTCCTTTAAACCATCTATGGACAATTTGGCAACCACTACAGCAGGCAATTCCTCTGCCTAAGGCAAAGCCTGCAGAGAAAACAAGAGCCACATCACTTTTCTACACTTATCCTCTATCGCCTCTATGACCGTAAATCTGTATGTTACACTGCAATTTTACCAGTATAATAGAAGGGCTGGAAAAAGGTCTTGAGGTGTTAAGTATGGAAAATGATCTGTGAAACTAAACACTGGGCACAGTGCAGCAAGGACATGCAGGGGGTGTTTTCAAATAAGAGATTCTGTGTTTTTCTACCTTGTTTCCTGATGCAGTATCGGAGTTCAGGGATAATTATTTTTGCTATGCACTCAGAAAATGTTTTGTTTCATTGGTTATTTCTGATGCTAGATTCTGATTGGCTGAACTGCATTCCAAGCATGCATCACATACAATTTAGAAGCCACTGATTCACATGTCTTTATAAGTGAATCTTTATATCATTCACTCAACCAATTTGTTCAAAAATACTGATTCACTTAGGAACTTAACACAACTAGTTCTGATTGTGCACTGGAAATAATTTATATTTACAACATAAAAACATGTTACTTTTGTCGATCATTACTTTCTCCACCCCCCCCCCCCCCCACCCTTTTTTATTTTCAGCCTTTGCATAGAACCAAATGAAATTGATTGTCAAATTTAAAAACCATTAAATTTAAGTATGTGTTTAATAAAGAAAATCTATACCAGTTAAACACAGCAATATGTTAAGTGCAGAAATTAATACATGGCGTTAAGTGGTCCTTTCTATCCAATTTTAGTGTTTCTTCACTGCAATGAGAGAATCTGGAACTCATGTAAATGTTTAGCATAATTAGCCCAGTATAAAACAATATTAATTCTCACCTTTAGAGAAAAGCCAAACATTAATGACTTTCTGCAGCATGTATGTAATTTATGCAGAGAGCTGTAAACATTTTTTTAATTAACAGCAGGCTAACCTTACTGAAAGAAGTGTGACAGGGTAATACGAGAAGGGCAACATGCAGGTCTAAGAACGAATAAACGTCCTGTTTCGATCCCTTGAGACTGCCAATAGCTCATGAGCAAGCAGGTTTTCAAAGCCCTTGGTTAAACTCCAGGTTTAATATGGAAATACCGAATCAACAAGACAAGGCAATCTCCCAGCCCTGCCAATACACTGATAAAAATCTTCTGTTCAAAACCACGGTGAGGATTAGACTTTATGGAAAGAAACAAAAAAAATCACTTTGTACCCTCTAAAAAGTACCAATCTCTCAAAGTTACATTCGCACAAAAATGTTGACACCGCTTATATTCAACCTATACCTTATATTAGACCTATAGCTTCCTTAGACCTTGAATACATTTACATACAATGGGCCTGTCCCAATACTCATACTTGTCTGTCCCAGGTTGGAAAAATGCTAAAGCTCAGTTCATGTACGCCACCCAAAAACGAAAATGTTCTCCCTGTTGCTATCCTGGATATAAAGGATTTTGATGAAACACAAACAGAGACTCCACATAATGCAAGTGCATTGGTTCCTCAAAGTTAAAGTTTCAAAATCAAGCAAAATGAATACCACGGTAATCCATACAACCCCAGTTGATGAATCAAAAACTTTCGAAGCAAAACGATAAACTTGTGTGAGAAAAATAGTAACATTTGAAATGTTTTAAACTATAATATAATATCTGAGGCTAAACATATCCCATCATTCATTGTATTTATGACCTGAGTTTACACAAATACATAGAACACTTTCCAGTGTAAGTTAAAATAATTATATATTGCATATAATTTGTTAGTACAATGTAAAACACTGCACATTTTAATGGTGCATAGATGAGTATATCAATTTAGTAAAAAGTTGATTTTCATCACAATAACTAAATTGTGAGGTCTGATATGCAGAGACTGAAGAGATATTTCAAAATATTATCTTAATATGCAAAGTATTAAAAATAGGAATGATTAAATACAGCGTTATAGTTCCAATTTTACAACACTATACTGTAAGTGTGTTCAATCAGGTAAGTCCGACACACATTTGTGGGCTTCACTGCCACTTGAACAAAGGCCAAATACAGGAAATACATCATCTAAATTAGACGAGTGGTCTAGTGCAAAGACCATAAGTGTGGGTAATGCGACAGGCCCAATAATGGTCTCTATGCAAGCCAACTATTTACATAGTTTTGCTGCGTAGGCTTTCGGTATAGTATTCTTCTACAGCAAACTGTTGCAGTAGAAAACTCCTTTTTGTCATATAAACATTACACTTAGTAACTTCATTACATTAGTAAATATATGTAGGTCTAGATAGATTTACTAACAGTTTGTGCCAGCGCAAACCCCCTTTTGGTGTTTGCAGGTTTTGCAGCTGACCTGTTTAGTAAATCTGGCCCATAATGTGGTAGCAATGAGTTCCAGAAGCTTTAAATACCTTAAGGATATAACTAATGTCCTATCAACATTGCTTTGTCCTGTTGAGACAGATGTCCTCCATATAGATTTTTTGTGCTTAATATTCTTACAATTTCACTGGAAGTTGCAGTGGGCACTCGGGCTAAATATGAAAGCACAGAGTCCATTAAGAAGATGATCTTAGCACATTTTTTTACAGTTACGGTCAATGCAAGAGTAAAAAGTCACCTGCCCCAAGTGTAAATTCTAAGAGGTACAATCATTCTACACCTGATTGATATCAAAGGAGTGTTAAGCACCAAATTAACTAGTGTCATATACTCAACATTTATCAACCTCAATTTAATTGACTGTCTCAGTGAAGAGTACGAACGATCATCCTGCAGCTCCAGATGATTGGCATCTCATGGCATTTACAAATCCTAAGTAAAACTCTACAGTTCACCAGAGTATACTTTCCAGACTTGTTTATAAAGCTTTTGAGCATTTCCAGTTTGTATCTCATTTAAAATTTCAAAGATGTGGAGTGGCAGCAGAATATTAAATATGAATTGTAATGGCATGGTTTGAATTTCTAATTAATTTAACTATTTATGATAAACACAGCACAGATGTTTCTGACCCTACCGCAGCGGGAACTTCACAGAGAAAAGAGAGAGAGAGAGAAAAAAAAAAAAAACATCTGAATGACCTTGACATTTCACCTAATGCAAATGTCAGTTGATTTTCTCAGCTGACTGTGAAAAGGGAAACAACCAACAGGGGCATTATTTTGCATGAAATATTGATTTTTAAATTTCAGCTTTTCATTGACTACCCCATATATTTTATTATTCCTTGTTTTCCCATCTGAAAAAACATCTGTGTAAATCAAACTCATTAATCATTCTTAAAGAATGCTAAAATCACAGAAAAAAGTTAATTGTGAACATACAAGATGCTGAAAGAATGCTATATAAGATTCAAAGTCTCCTACACTCACCTAAAGGATTATTAGGAACTCCTGTTCAATTTCTCATTAATGTAATTTAATGTATCTTATCAACCAATCACATGGCAGTTGCTCCAATGCATTTAGGGATGTGGTCCTGGTCAAGACAATCTCCTGATCTCCAAACTGAATGTCAGAATGGGAAAGAAAGGTGATTTAAGAAATTTTGAGCGTGGCATGGTTGTTGGTGCCAGACGGGCCAATCTGAGTATTTCACAATCTGCTCAGTTACTGGGATTTTCACGCACAACCATTTATAGGGATTACAAAGAATGGTGTGAAAAGGGAAAAACATCCAGTATGTGGCAGTCCTGTGGGCGAATATGCCTTGTTGATGCTGGAGGTCAGAGGAGAATGCGCTGACTATTTAAGTTGATAGAAGACCAACTTTGACTGAAATAACCACTCGTTACAACCGAGGTATGCAGCAAAGCATTTGAGTAGCCACAACATGCACAACCTTGAGGCGGATGGGATCAACAGCAGAATACCCCACTGGGTACCACTCATCTCCTCTTCAAATAGGAAAATGAGGCTACAGTTTGAACATGCTAACCAAAATTGACAGTTGAAGACTGGAAAAATGTTGCCTGGTCTGATGAGTCTCAATTTCTGTTGAGACCTTCAGATGGTAGAGTCAGAATTTGGCGTAGACAGAATGAGAACATGGATCCATCATGCCTTGTTACCACTGTGCAGGCTGGTGGTGGTGGTGTAACGGTGTGGGGGATGTTTTCTTGGCACACTTTAGGCCCCTTAGTGACAATTGCGCAGCATTTAAATGCCACGGCCTACCTGAACATTGTTTCTGACCATGACCATACCTTTATGACCACCATGTACCCATCTTCTGATGGCTACTTCCAGCAGGATAATGCATCATGTCACAAAGCTTGAATCATTTCAAATTGGTTTCTTGGACATGACAGTGACGTCACTGTACTAAAATGGCCCCCACAGTCACCAGATCTCAACCCAATAAAGAATCTTTGGGATGTGGTGGAACGGGAGCTTCGTGCCCTGGATGTACATCCCACAAATCTCCATCAACTGCAAGATACTATCCTATCAATATGGACTAACATTTCTAAATAATGCTTTCAGCACCTTGTTGAATCAATGCCACGTAAAATTAAGGCAGTTCTGAAGGCGAAAGGGGGTCAAACACAGTATTAGTATGGTGCTTCTAATAATGCTTTAGGTGAGTATATATATATATATATATATATATATATATATATATATATATATATATATATATATATATATATATATAAACAATCTGGAATTGTTGAGATGTGATTGAATATGAGAGTCTGAAAAGGAGCCAAGATGAAGAAATTGGGATTATATAATTTGTGTGTCTGTGTGTGTGTGTGTGTGTGTGTGTATGGTTGTATTAATAGGCCTGAGCGTTGAGTAGTAGCAGGAGCAGGTGCTTCTGGCTGATTGAGTCATCTCTCACCCTGCACTTCCCTCCAAGACCTTGCCCTCCTCTCTCAGTAGTCTTGTGGCTGTAGCCCTATAGGTGCACGCACACACACACACACACACACACACACACTCAACAAATACCCAACAAAACGAACAGCAAAGACTTCATCTCTTTCCATATTGCTTTTCCTTTATTATTAAAGGGATAGTTCACCCAAAAATGAAAATTCTGTCATTATTTTCTCAGCCTTGTGTTTATCCAAACCTGTAAAGCTGTTTATTCCACTGGAATACAAAAGGAGAATTTCCTTGATGCGCCTCTTTTCCATTTTCTTTTTTTTTTTTTTTTTTTTTTTACGTGTAACAATAGAATTTACTTTGTTCCTCACATAAGCTATTGTAAGACTTCAGAAGACTTGACATATATCAGTGATTTTAATATAGTATTTTGTTTTTGACTATTTGGATCTTGATATACAATGTGATGTACTGTCCAGCTTGATTTGATTAGAATATGCAACTATTTGTGTATTACGTTTACACATATTTTTGTACTTTCAGAAAATATGCTGAAAAGGAGAATATAGGCATACTGACAGCATTGAAAATAGTTTTATGTATGTACCAGTGTTATTTTAGTGTCAATAAAATCATTTCATTTAATTTATAAAGGTATTTGTATAGCTATTGCAATTGCAAACCCAATTACAAAAAAGCTGGGACACTGTACAAATTGCTAATAAAAACAGAATGCAATGATGTGGAAGTTTCTAATTTCAATATCTTATTCAGAATACAACATAGATGATATATCAAATGTTTAAACTGAGAAAATGTATCATTTTAAGTGAAAAATAAGTTGATTTTAAATTTCATGGCATCAACACATCTCAAAAAATTTGGGACAAGGCCATGTTTACGACTGTGTGGCATCCCCTCTTCTTTTTTAACAGTCTGGGGACTGAGGAGACAAGTTGCTCAAGTTTAGGAATAGGAATGTTGTCCCATTCTTGTCTAATACAGGCTTCTAGTTGCTCAACTGTCTTAGGTCTTCTTTGTCGCATCGTCCTCTTTATGATGCGCCAAATGTTTCTATGGGTGAAAGATCTGGACTGCAGGCTGGCCATTTCAGTACCCGGATCCTTCTACGCAGCCATGATGTTGTAATTGATGCAGTATGTGGTCTGATATTGTCATGTTGGAAAATGCAAGGTCTTCCCTGAAAGAGACGACATCTGGATGGGAGCATATGTTGTTATAGAACTTGGATATACCTTTCAGCATTGATGGTGCCTTTCCAGATGTGTAAGCTGCCCATGCCACACGCACTCATGCAACCCCATACCATCAGAGATGCAGGCTTCTGAACTGAGCGCTGATAACAACTTGGGTTGTCCTTGTCTTCTTTAGTTCGGATGACGTGGTGTGCCAGTTTTCCAAAAAGAACTTCAAATTTTGGTTTGAATGACCACTTTGTTTTCCACTTTGCCACAGTCCATTTTAAACAAGCCTTGGCCCAGAGAAAACGCCTGCACTTATGGATCATGTTTAGATATGGCTTCTTTTTTGACCTTTAGAGTTTTAGCCGGCAATGGCGAATGGCACGGTGGATTGTGTTCACCGACAATGTTTTCTGGAAGTTTCCTGAGTCCATGTTGTGATTTCCATTACAGTAGCATTCCTGTATGTGATGCAGTGCCGTCTAAGGGCCCCGAAGATCACGGGCATCCAGTATGGTTTTCCGGCCTTGACCCTTACGCACAGAGATTGTTACAGATTCTTTGAATCTATATTATGCACTTTAGATGATGATAACTTCAAACTCTTGGCAATTTGTCTCTGAGAAACTCCTTTCTGATATTGCTCAACTATTTTTCACCGCAGCATTGGGGGAACTGGTGATCCTCTGCCCATCTTGACTTCTAAGAGACACTGCCACTCTGAGGGCTCTTTTTATACCAAATCATGTTGCCAGTTGAGCTAATAAGTTGCAGATTGGTCCTCCAGCTGTTCCTTACATGTACATTTAAATTTTCCGGCTTCTTATTGCTACCTGTCCCAACTTTTTTGAATGTGTAGCTCACATGAAATCCAAAATGAGCCAGTATTTGGCATGACATTTCAAAATGTCTCACTTTCAACATTTGATATGTTATCTATATTCAATTGTAAATAAAATATAAGTTTATTAGATTTTTAACTCACAATTTGGACAGTGTCCCAACTGTTTTAGAATCGAGTTTGTATAAAGCTTTTTTTTTTTTCTTTTTTCTTTTTTTTACCCATGAGTCAACCCTCTTTTTAATGATTCTGGATCAACATTACTGTCAAAAAATTCAGACTTAACCCAATCCCTACCCCTAAACCTAACCCTACCCATAAACTAAAATCAGAGAGAAATGATAGCTGATTAACAAGGGTGTAGAAGCACCTTACCCTGATTTTAGGCCTAAAACAGATATTTCCTAAAAATATATATCTCAATTCTGATTGAATGTTAGGAATGCTGTTCCAGAATCAACAAGGATGTTGATTCAGGAACATGTTGTACTTGGTGAAATCACACTCACTGACTTGAGGGTGAGTAATGTATGGGCTTATTTTAATATTTGGGTGAATTAACCCTTAAAGATTCAAACTTTTGCTTCCACTCAGTCACAAACATATGGATATATATGGAAGTTGATAATGTGAATTTCATATTTGAAAATAGATCGAGAAAATTATATAAAATGAGACTGGAAGCTATACAAAAATAATAATGTCCAGTGGTGAAATGTCTTTTAAACTCAGATGAGATCATTCAGATGTTATTTTGAATCTATATTTATACAACACATTGCATTTATAATATTTTGTCCTATTGCCTACTTCATGATTATGACCGTTACTGTATATTGTGTTATTCATCTTGAATATTGCAGAGCACTGCATGTGATGATTTATGTTCATCAGAAGATGTCAACAATATTTCGTTATGTGCAAAGATTCTCTTTTAAATGTGCATCAGGTAAAACATGCTCAGAGCAGACGATGGGAGTGATTGACGGGTCGTTTTATTCAGGCAGAAGGGCTTTCCCCTTGCTCTGCTGCTCCTTCAGGTGCAAACAAAGGACAGAACTAGAGCAAATCCCCATGTGGCACAGGCTGATCTCTGTGAATGAGTTTAATTACTACTCTGTGTTTCATTGTCTCTGGAGGAAAATTATAAAAGGAAGTGTCACATAACATGTTTTGTAAATTCAAATCTTTGTTTGGGGAAAAAAAAAATCTAGAACATAATGAAGAATTGTAATGCAATGACTATGTCAAATATTGCTCCATTTCAACAACCTTTTAATCATTACTGTGAATTTATTATACCTTTTGTGGTGTGGTGCCTTTGTACATCATTCATGAAAGTGTTAACCAGATCCACATTGAATATTTTGTTAGCATGTAATAGATATATAATTTATCTCTTTGTCATCCCTTTTATTAAAAACACGATTTAAATAGCCACCTGTTTCCATGCAACAGAGTTGCAAATAACATAAATTTAACTTATATTTTGCTTTCTCTATTCCTGACTATAAAACGTTATACGATGACCTAACCTTTTATTGATATTATCATTTTAACAATGACTTATTTTATCTTTTAAACTCACGAGCATAAAGTGGGAACAGAGCAGGTCATCCATATAGTTGTCTGAGATGTTTTGTTTATTCACAGTAAAAGAAAACCATTGAAATCCTTCCTATCTAGCGTGGCTCTGTTTTCAGAGTGGTGTCCCCACAAGACCATCAAGAGTACCTTCACAGAAACTCTCCAGAAAACATTTCACTGGTTTTGTTTTGCTATACCCCAAAACATGCTGTAATTGGATTACTGCTTCACAAACATGGGTGATTCCAAAAGCTCTTCTCTGCGAAAGCTGATCGTGGATTGCATGTGGCAATACCTCACGTCCAAAGAATCACAATCACCTCGTTTCCAGCTTTCTTATTTATTCAGCACAGTGCTTTTTGAGTTGCTGAATCTCAAGAGTGGGTGTCGTTGAAAATAGCTCTCAAAACTTGCTTATTTTGCCAGATATAAAATGTGCGCTGCTAAAAAGATCTCAGTTTAAAGTGTTTCTTTGACAGTTGCCGTGCAGGCCTCACATGAGATGTGTAAAAGAGTTTGAAACTTGACAGTTTTGTCAGGATTGCCATGGCAACCACGAAAGGGTCTCATTATTCTCTGGTGTGTGTGTGTGTGTGTGTGTGTGTATGTGTGTTTTAAATATAGAATAATTTTCTCTGAAGAATGAATAAACAAAATAATAATAATAATAATAATAATAATAATAATAATAATAATAATAATAATAATAACATGTTAAATAATACAAACAAAACAATTGTAGCAAAGAAATTATATAATTAAACAAGAAAAATAAGAAAAAGACAAGCAGCTTCACATTACCAGGCCAGTTTAAGGTATGAACCAGTTAACACTTTTCATTCAATTCTTAAAAAAAAATATATATAAATATAATAAATATAATTAAAGGACATCTGCAAACATTGTCTTTATCTCCCTCCTCATGCTCATTCAACATTTTTGGGAGGATTTACATCTCAATAACAATATACAAATTTCCCTCAGTTATGTCCCATTACCCTGCTGAATAATTCCAAAATCGTTAAATAAATCTTGTTAATAACTCATTAGCATCAGGATCTCAGTATTGATAAATAATGAAGCAATCCTCATTTCTTTCATCTGAGCGAGGGGCCTTCAGGACGTTTCGCTGTTGTGTAATGACGAAAAGCCCGGAGGAATATCACCGTTTAATTCAGACCGTGGGACTAAGTGATGATTACTGCAAATCATCTGCAAATAAGAACTTTCCATATTTATGGGTTCGGAGCAGATGCCGACATTATGTATGAGGGAAAGAAAAGCTTAATGGTAATGCATTTGCTTGTCATCAGAGTTTTTCAATGAGATGACAGGGAGATGTGATGAAGCCAAAATGTCATCATGTTTTACAAATAATAGCTAAATAACAAAAATGCTCATAATGGAGATGAGAAACAAACTAAAGAGAGAGAGAGAAAAAAAAAGTGGATAAAATGAGCGGTAAGAAATGTCTCAACATCCCCATGGAAACACACCACTGACTAAATGAATGTCTGCTTTTATCATGTCACATTTTACCTTCACAGATATGCCATCACATTCATTAATTCACTGGTAATTAATAAAACAAACAAACAAACAAAATTACTTGTGTAGTAAAGTCAGCTGTGGTAATACAAGTAAACAACATGCAGTATTACAGTGAAATGTAAATCTGCAATCGATTTGAATTATTTCCTTAAACGTATTTCACACAAATTTACAGTCCTTGCAGAAATTGCTGATTTGACCTCAGACACAAAGGACGTTGGGTAACCATAACACAACACAAAAGTCTATAACTTAGCAAATCACACCTTACCTTCTTATTAGCATTTTTAGAAATACTGTAGCATATCAATACGTGGGAATGTAGGAAACACAATAAGTGCTTTTGCACTACACTAATGCTTTTAAGGTCTAATTGTATTTTTTATTATTATTATTATTGAAATTGAATTTAATCTTCATTCAACTGAGCAGAATAACACTTTTATTATATTCTATAGAGCTGCTTTATAGCTGAATTCATTTAATAATTGATCAAACCTTCTGCACTGACACTGTTATTGAACTAATGTAATCAACACTGAGCTAATCTGAGGTGAATAATGACACCATTGTCTTCTGTAGAGTTGCTTTACAGCTGACATGCTTGATTCATTTTGCAATATTAGCGCTGTTATTTTCCTGTTTATTACTGTGAAGCTGCTTTGAAACAATCTGTTTTGTTTAAAGCGATATAGAAGTAAATGTGACTTAACTTCTTTGTGCCACTAGCATCACTAAACGGAAATAATGATTGTTTCCAAACAGTTCCTTAAACATTCCCTCTGCCTTTAGCCCCGCCCCCATACTCAGTCTATTGGCTGAACCAGTGTTGCTATGCTGGGTAACCCAGTCAAACAAAGCAATGTTTTGAAATGCCAGCGAGCCACACTTTTTAGGTAAAATCAGCATAAGAACGACTTGTTTATTTTCATCTCTGCTTATTAAGCTGGAATACGAGAAACAGTTCAACAATTAAAATTTTTTATTACCTTTAATTTTTCATAGTGTTCACTATGTAAACAAAATCCACATTGATGAAGAGACTGAAACAGAAAAGGGAGCAGATTTAAGCTAGTAACCACGCTGCCTCAGAGGTAGATGGGAAGAGGCAGGAATATTTAGACGAAAGGTAGGGAGGAGAGAAAGACGGAAAAACATCAGAAGAAATTCAAGGGGCCACACCAGAGGGGAGTTCGTAAAGCGATGCAACCTCTGTGGGAAAACCAAAAAACCTGGGAAATGATCCGAGCAATGCTGCAGTTGTATTCCACCTGGTGACATCGT